>NC_071295.1:3661363-3964393 GCF_027563975.2 Plodia interpunctella
ACTCTTTAGGATGGTATTTTTACTGGCAACATAGAATTAAATAGAAAAACGAACTACAGACGTAGGTATGTCATTGAAGTATGATTATAGCGACTCAAATATACCTTACAATTCATGCACAACACCATCTTGTTACTGGGCCCTTGGCAGCTCTCCACCCTTTTCTCTCAGAGGCGTGACAGCTGACAGGTCACCTGACGAGTTAGATCGAAATAGAAACACTTTCCTCGTGTGCTAACAGGTAACCATAGAATTTAGAATTTCAAAAACAAGAAGTGCCATAAACGGTTTAACTTGTCGTCGTCTGATATATAGCATCAAAGACCCTGAAAGCAACTTTCAATTTGATTTTTCAATTACGTTGTATGAACGAAGCGTTAAATACGAATATTTTAAAAATAACTAAAGATATAAAAAGGAGTCTCCGATATTGAATTATGGTTAAGAGTTACTTTAAAAAAAATTAATCATTATTTTAATATATAACATCGGTAGCGATCTGCGTGTTTTTAATAATCGCACTTCTATTTTTCATTTCAAATTTTATGCTGGTAACCTTCCCGTAAAGACGGGTTTGATCACTTTTTCTATAGTATGCAATGTCTTAATACAACTGTCATGTAGTCAGTAGTCACTCTTGATAGCGTTATCGCGGTTCACGGAAGTTTTGCACAGATTTCGTTGCTATGTTTAAATAATGTTTTTATTTAACCTTGAGTAATGGATAAAAACGCGATATTGTTTTGTACATCGAGATAAGTTTTTTTTTGAGACATAGTTAAAATTATCGAAGACCACACCTAACTGATTTTAGTAGGGAAAGTTATTTTCCTTACAAATGTTTGCTTGTACCATGTACATAAATGTAATTGTATAATTTTCTTTATTTATCAATATTTTTTCATTATAGGTATGTCTTCATAGACAAAATATAAGACAAAATATATAATATTTTCCGAAAATTAAATCAGTAAGTACTGTTAGATATTATGGATTCATAAATGTATTTATTATTAAGGTTATGGTTAATATGTTAAAACTTACAATTTTAGTTTTGTCTTCGAACTTCGATGTACCTACTATACTATGAGTCTACTATCTATAAGAAGTAAAGTACCTAGGAATAAGTAAAATGTAATAAGCCTTATTAAAAGAAGTGATAATTGCTCAAGTACCTAAATGTGATAGATAAGGAAAACGCAAATGTTACGACGGGAAGGGTCGATAATATTTGATAATACTCTTATTGCGCAGTAACTTGATTATATAAAGTATCACAAACGACCAATTACGCATTTAATTTACGTATATACGAGTACCACACGTGTTTTTTGATAAATTAAAGTAAAATAACTGATTACGATAGCTTGACTCTCGTTTATTTTAATATGTTTTCATTCGAAACATCAAAATGAGTTAATCGTAATATTTTCAATTTACCTGTAAGTTTTTAGTCATACTTAGTTGATTGTATGTAAACGGCGATTGAGTTATTTAGTACCTTAGTAAGTAATATTACTTAGGTTAAATTAATAAAAAACCAAATCTGAAAAAGAAGATTTTTAATCTTGTTTGTCCTATCTTGAAATATGATTTTATTATCGATATGATAGGAAGTGCCACTTTAAGAATATAGTTCTAAATTATCTGAACATGAAACCTGATTATGAGACATCGTTTGCAATAATATAAAATGAAGAGATAACTAAGTAAACACAATTCTTCTGCAGAGCACTACACGTCTGCACTACAAGTCTTAAATAGTAAAAATCCTTATCATTTAATCAGTACAATGAACGCTAGAAGATAGTCTGCCGACCAAGATATGGAACATTATGGAACAAACACGCACTTTATCGTGGCTCCCATTGTTTAGTCCAACGTTATGCGTGTTTGATTTAGATTGTGACTGATATAATGTTATCCTAATTGGCGAGACAGTTGTTTGTTACTTTTTATCATTTCCGTGGCCTTTCTCTTACATTCACCGAGTTTTAGATACGCTTTTTATCATGTTATGTCTACGATAATGTTAGCTTAAAGACAGAGTTTTTTAAATACCGATTCACAATTTTTTTATGTTCATAATTTCGTCGATAGCATGAGTGTCGAGCCGAGACATGAGAACAAAAAATACTCGTACAAACTACTAGATGACGTCACTAAGCTCAGCTGCTAAGCTGAAATGGCTATTCAGAATAGAAAGAAACGCACGCAGGCAAGGCAACCCAATCTGAAAAGTTAATAGGTAATACAATTCAATGGAAGAGCAACATTGTGCAATTACAGTTCAATGTCTCTTGGAGTACAAGATACTAGGTAATATGGTACAAATGAATGAAAGTTGGCACCAGTTGGTGTAGGGCAAACAATATGTATATATATATATATATATATATATATATTTGGTGGATGCTCTGGGCCTGGTGGACGGTTCCCTCGGTAGTACTGCCATTGGCTGGTGACCCGCCACCAGCCTTTGGATGTGGAAACTAGAGGGGACCAGAGGTGGGGTCGCGGGGGTTTGTCCTCCGCGACCACAGCCGTGGCGCTGAACACGGTGCGGTGGGACCGCAGGGGAAGAGGAGAGTCGGTATGTCTCTCTCATCTGCGGCCTGCCTCTGTATCGGGCGCAATGTGTAGGTGTCACCTGCCTATCACCTCTTGCACCCATACAGGGGCAGACTTGGGTGCCCTGTGGTACCCAGGATTTTGTTGTGTGTGTTGTGACCGCTGGTCCCGGAGGACCAGCGGTCCCCAGGACCAGCGGTCGGTGATGCCCGCACCCCCCGTCATCTTTCTGACTCATGTGCGGAGTGGGCTTGATGGTCCGCGCCACGCTCGCGTGGCGTAAGGGGCGGGTTAGCACTTGTGCTTGCTGCCCGCCCAGGTCGGGGCCGAAAGGCCGGCCAGGGGGGGTCGCGGTGAAATGACTAGCGACCCCGTAACGTCCCCCATAACAGCAGCGTGAAAACGCCCCAGGGGTTTAGTGGGTAGGCTGGGCCGACTAGCGGCCCAGGAGTCCCACACTCAGTGCGTAACAAGCATTCCCCTAGGTAAATAAAAAAAAGGGCAAACAATATGTGCCTATCTTATTTACAGTATTTTATCACCTTTGATGAACCTCTTCATTTAGATTGCTGGTAATCTAATTGCGGACCTCGACTGTCGACCCGGCCCGGCCTCCTCTGCGGGGTTATCTGGTAGATAAAGTAGTTCTGGACGCTAACGACCAATCAACGGCTGGCTCTTGTCCTATCTCTGTAAAATTTTGTTTGGATGTCAATCGATGCGTGCTTAAGTTTAGTCAGCATATCGTCGGAAGAAGGATCTTTGCATCATATTGGTCTTTGTTTCAATAAGAATTTATTAAAAAAACAATAAAAAAGTGAATAAGAAACAGATATAAAAGTTTATAAGCACAAAAAATATGATATTATTACATTTTATCTAAGTGTAGATTTTATCTAAGGTAGCTAAGTCTTTGTATACATCATAGGTCGTTGCAATTTAGATTCATCAGCAAGAATATCGATTTTATGAAAAAACAGATGTTTAATTGATTACTTCAGAGAAAAATTATATTATTCGGGGTTTCTGTTGATCTTATTTACCCATATCAAGCCGCAATTTTATATCCGTGATGTGAGGACACTCCGTTTGCGCAATTCACACTTCGTGGTTTAGCATTTGTAATGTAAATGACAAGACAATACGATTGTTTGGTTGCAAGTATGTACATCACAAAGCTTTTTGTATAGACGCTAAATCATAAATAAATATTGTAGAGGAATGCGACAGGCACACCCTGTGTGTAATAAATATGAAGTTTTATGTCAGAAAACTTGAATTTTCCATAAATACATTATTACCTAAGTTTTTATGAAAGCGTACACAGAAATACTTGATCCGGCGATCAAAATTGGAAACTTTAACCACAAACTTTCAAAAATCATTTTGAAATGTCACAATCTTGTCAAATTTATTTCACAACACTGACTTCCTCACTGGGCCAGATATCTTTGTCGATCTATATATCTCTAATATAAAAAAAATATATTTATACTTTCAGTCTAAATACTACACAGATAGTTTTTGTAAATGAGGTACAAGTTTTTTTTTATCTACTTAAGAAAGTATTTGGCTTTTACTAAAATTGTTCAGGTGAAGTAAATTTGTTGTAACATCTTAAAATTGAAGTTACTGGAGAAAGTTGTGGTGACGTATGGATGAATGTGAGAGAAACTCAAACGATCCACCCTGGGTTCATCTCGGTCACGATCTTTCCGGGTCCACAAATTAGAAAACTCGTAGGTATATTAGTCATACACTCATTTGTAATCTTGTAACATTTCTAAGTATATAATCTCTATAGACTTTTCAAGATTTTCTGCGCATACCTAATGTCATAACCGACGATGATGCTGCTTGGAAATTCTCTCCTGCATTATTTTGGGATTTGTTTTTAAATTAGGAATATTTGAAGAAGTGTTTTGCGGATTCTTCTGTTATATATTTTGACGAAGCTTGTGGCGGATGCATATCTGTACACTTTCTGACGAAGCATGTTGCGGATACACTTCTTTGTTTATTTGTTCAAATCTTAAATAAATTTCCTTGTGATGTTACTTACTTATGACATATTTTTTGGGAAATGTAGTTATTTACTATAGTTTTTATTAATTAGCTTCGGCTTGAGGGACTCGGCAATCAATTGGCCTAGGTACTTTTCGGTTTAGTGCGAAAGACTAGGTAAATCAATCCTTGCGAATGATAATTCGCAAGGATTGATTTACCATCATACTTACTATACGAGCCCTGGCAGGTTTTAAGTAAACACAATAAACATAAAATCATCTAGGTATACCTTGAGGTATACCCACCACGAAACCACACACTGCTAGCTTCCTTTAAATCTTCGAATGTCGTGGGAATAACGCAGAAATATTCGGCAATCTTTCCCTCACTCTCCAGATAACCATCTCAGATTGTATAACAAAGAAACTTACGTGAGTGAATCTATAGACAGTCATATTTTACATGAAGTTCAAATCGATTAGTGACTGAGAATTAGGGCAATGAACGCATTAGGCGGCATGAGAACTGAACTGGACACTATTATAGAGGCCTCGTTCGCACGAGCGCCTTTAAAGCGCAGGTTAAAAAGAATTGAAAGTGTTGTATCCACATATTTATTTTGCTGTTTGACTGCGAATGTAATTTTTGTCGAAAGCGTTTTATAAATGGCAACGTCGAAGGCTCTATCAGCTCTCATGCGAACGAGGCATTAGGCGGTATAAATAACTGGCCTGGACAGTATTATAAATGTTAGATTATTGTCTTGTCTTCGAGTTAGTGGGTCCGAGCGGCGACGCAGCGTGAGTTACAATCAAAATGAGCAATTGATGAGCACATGGACCGTCACGTAATCGTTGCCAAATGCACAATCTTACACAATGATTGTCCGATCATTATGCTATTTACCACTGAATTTGCTACGCTTACGATTGTCTAGCATTAGCATGTTTGCACAGTAAATAACATTAGGAAATTATTTGAAATCCATCAATAGGTAATAGTTTGTATCAATAATGTCAATGAAAATACGCTTTACTTACAATCTCAAGTGAACTGTTAAGTAGTAGTAGAATTAGTTAAGTTTTTCACGACAAAGAGTAATTTCACAATAACTTTTCTTTATTTCATGCACATATAAATTGTATGCTACTGATTAAGTATATAGAGCCGGTGACCACAATTACGGTGTTAGGAAGTTGTGGAGTAGAACTTTGAGTTTATTTGATTCTAAATAAATGCTTCTTACAATATATATTTACTTAGTAAGGTTTCTTTTTAGTTTAAAACAAAGTTGAGGTTTTTTACTTAAATATAAAGAGATAAGGAGAAAAAAAAATTACTGTACTGTGTGTCACATCCTTATCCTTACATATTATAAAATAAAGTCCTCTGCCGCGTCTGTCTGTTCGCGATAAATTAAAAAACTACTGCACAGATTTGCATACGGTTTTCACCAATAGATAATGTGATTCCTAAGGGTGGTTCAGGTGTGAAGTTTTTTATGTTTTTACCCGAGTAAGCCAAAGCCAAAGCCGGAATGGATTGCTGGTCACAAATATTAATCACACCACTTTCAAAGAAATATCCGTTTCTATGCACGAAGTGGAACTTTTGCGAAATTATCTCTTTTTGTAAGCCGAATATTACTCGACCTTTATTATCTCGAGATCACTATTTTCTGTAATAGCTGTAATGAGGACAATATTTGTCACTATAAAAATTTGTTGTTAAAATTATCTGAAATAATTCCACCTAGTTAGCCTAGATTGATATTGACGTAGTAATTGAAATAGGTTATATTAAACTATCAAATATTTAAGTAGGTAAATACGTACATATCGTGAAGCGATTATTTATCGGCAACCAACTGTGAAGTAGTTAACTTGTTAAATATTATTATACGAAGTAGTTACCTTTAATAATATTGTATGTACTTATCCACAGGGTGCAATTTAAGCAAATATTGGATAAATATTTAAGCGTTACGTAGGAATTATTTAACGGACAACAAGGATCAATTTCCTATACTAAATTGTAGCAGAAAATCTTATGTATTATAGTAACTTGTTATTTATGTGTTTATTGCTCCCAACAAAGTAAAAATGCAGTATCAATTTAGGTGAATTCTTTGCTCTCTATTATTTCCGCCGGCAATATAATTGAAAACAAGTTTTTTAGAAATATTTCATTTTTGCGATAACTTTTTATTGTCAGCAACATCAAATAAAAAAGGTTCGTGCTAAGTACCGTTAATATTATTTGTGTATTTAAGCATAGATAAAAGAAATTCAAGACTTTTTTGTCGTCAGAGAGATCATGTTGCATTCAATGCGTGACAAAAATAATCATGTCTGTCCATCCAATAAACCTTTGACGAGTTCACTCGTTGAGAGCCGATCCTGGGTGCACCATAGTTTCAGATTGTATCAGGCCATGCTAATCATAATAATGGATTTTTGTTGAAACTGTAAAATTTCAACTCTGTAAGACAAGAGGAAGTAAGTTAGAAAATAATAATGACATGAAAAAATTCTGGGATCGAGCGGAATATTGAATCCACGCCTCTGTCTATATTTTCCTTTCCGGGACTCTTGCGTGCGAACGGGCGTGGGTCCAATACCCATCTATTCTAGAATTGTTCACCTAATTATAGTTAAAAAGCATTGAAATGTGAAACAAAACCATTTAAGTGAAATTTAACTCGTCATAACATAAGGATAGGTGAAACTCATTAAAAGCTTGTACCCGCCCATGAAAATAAATAGTATATGAATAAATGCTTTTAAATGGAGACTAAATCTGTACATGTCTAAGCATAATAGCCTGATCAGGAATGGCATATCGAAACGTCCAGGCTCGCGGGTGTGGTAAAGTTGCACAAAGGCTTCACTCAACTTTGACCTCTTCTTGATGGTTCTTGATCAGTTTGGTTGGTGTTCGCGGTTGTACTAATTCATTGGGAATATATTTTTATGTGCATCTATGTGTCGAACTTTCATCGAAATTTATAAATTTTATGTAATGTGTCGTGGAGTTAAAGTAACGATTTAAATAAACTTTGAGTTAAATTTTCTTTTGTTTTTAGTGCGGTTTCTTCATACATGAGTATGATATCTTTATATAATGCATGAGTGGTATAAATAAGTATGTTGCTGAAAAATCATCGGAATATAATGTTGTGCACAAATTACACGAAATTAATCGATAGTAAAATTGCTATTTTTTCATATATTATCAAGTTATTCATGCACGTAGTATCGTAGTACATAAAAATGTAGTCATAATAGTGCACAAAGTTTATCTACCTAGCCAAAACATTTAATGATGAAAGGATGATCAATCTTCAACACTGATGTAAGCTATCAAATAACATTAACCTAATATAAACCTACATTTAAAATATAAAGGTGTATCGGGCGCAATGTGTAGGTGTCACCTGCCTATCACCTCTTGCACCCGTACAGGGGCAGACTTGGGTGCCCTGTGGTACCCAGGATTTTGTTGTGTGTGTTGTGACCGCTGGTCCCGGAGGACCAGCGGTCCCCAGGACCAGCGGTCGGTGATGCCCGCACCCCCCGTCATCTTTCTGACTCATGTGCGGAGTGGGCTTGATGGTCCGCGCCACGCTCGCGTGGCGTAAGGGGCGGGTTAGCACTTGTGCTTGCTGCCCGCCCAGGTCGGGGCCGAAAGGCCGGCCAGGGGGGGTCGCGGTGAAATGACTAGCGACCCCGTAACGTCCCCCATAACAGCAGCGTGAAAACGCCCCAGGGGTTTAGTGGGTAGGCTGGGCCGACTAGCGGCCCAGGAGTCCCACACTCAGTGCGTAACAAGCATTCCCCTAGGTAAATAAAAAAAAGGGCAAACAATATGTGCCTATCTTATTTACAGTATTTTATCACCTTTGATGAACCTCTTCATTTAGATTGCTGGTAATCTAATTGCGGACCTCGACTGTCGACCCGGCCCGGCCTCCTCTGCGGGGTTATCTGGTAGATAAAGTAGTTCTGGACGCTAACGACCAATCAACGGCTGGCTCTTGTCCTATCTCTGTAAAATTTTGTTTGGATGTCAATCGATGCGTGCTTAAGTTTAGTCAGCATATCGTCGGAAGAAGGATCTTTGCATCATATTGGTCTTTGTTTCAATAAGAATTTATTAAAAAAACAATAAAAAAGTGAATAAGAAACAGATATAAAAGTTTATAAGCACAAAAAATATGATATTATTACATTTTATCTAAGTGTAGATTTTATCTAAGGTAGCTAAGTCTTTGTATACATCATAGGTCGTTGCAATTTAGATTCATCAGCAAGAATATCGATTTTATGAAAAAACAGATGTTTAATTGATTACTTCAGAGAAAAATTATATTATTCGGGGTTTCTGTTGATCTTATTTACCCATATCAAGCCGCAATTTTATATCCGTGATGTGAGGACACTCCGTTTGCGCAATTCACACTTCGTGGTTTAGCATTTGTAATGTAAATGACAAGACAATACGATTGTTTGGTTGCAAGTATGTACATCACAAAGCTTTTTGTATAGACGCTAAATCATAAATAAATATTGTAGAGGAATGCGACAGGCACACCCTGTGTGTAATAAATATGAAGTTTTATGTCAGAAAACTTGAATTTTCCATAAATACATTATTACCTAAGTTTTTATGAAAGCGTACACAGAAATACTTGATCCGGCGATCAAAATTGGAAACTTTAACCACAAACTTTCAAAAATCATTTTGAAATGTCACAATCTTGTCAAATTTATTTCACAACACTGACTTCCTCACTGGGCCAGATATCTTTGTCGATCTATATATCTCTAATATAAAAAAAATATATTTATACTTTCAGTCTAAATACTACACAGATAGTTTTTGTAAATGAGGTACAAGTTTTTTTTTATCTACTTAAGAAAGTATTTGGCTTTTACTAAAATTGTTCAGGTGAAGTAAATTTGTTGTAACATCTTAAAATTGAAGTTACTGGAGAAAGTTGTGGTGACGTATGGATGAATGTGAGAGAAACTCAAACGATCCACCCTGGGTTCATCTCGGTCACGATCTTTCCGGGTCCACAAATTAGAAAACTCGTAGGTATATTAGTCATACACTCATTTGTAATCTTGTAACATTTCTAAGTATATAATCTCTATAGACTTTTCAAGATTTTCTGCGCATACCTAATGTCATAACCGACGATGATGCTGCTTGGAAATTCTCTCCTGCATTATTTTGGGATTTGTTTTTAAATTAGGAATATTTGAAGAAGTGTTTTGCGGATTCTTCTGTTATATATTTTGACGAAGCTTGTGGCGGATGCATATCTGTACACTTTCTGACGAAGCATGTTGCGGATACACTTCTTTGTTTATTTGTTCAAATCTTAAATAAATTTCCTTGTGATGTTACTTACTTATGACATATTTTTTGGGAAATGTAGTTATTTACTATAGTTTTTATTAATTAGCTTCGGCTTGAGGGACTCGGCAATCAATTGGCCTAGGTACTTTTCGGTTTAGTGCGAAAGACTAGGTAAATCAATCCTTGCGAATGATAATTCGCAAGGATTGATTTACCATCATACTTACTATACGAGCCCTGGCAGGTTTTAAGTAAACACAATAAACATAAAATCATCTAGGTATACCTTGAGGTATACCCACCACGAAACCACACACTGCTAGCTTCCTTTAAATCTTCGAATGTCGTGGGAATAACGCAGAAATATTCGGCAATCTTTCCCTCACTCTCCAGATAACCATCTCAGATTGTATAACAAAGAAACTTACGTGAGTGAATCTATAGACAGTCATATTTTACATGAAGTTCAAATCGATTAGTGACTGAGAATTAGGGCAATGAACGCATTAGGCGGCATGAGAACTGAACTGGACACTATTATAGAGGCCTCGTTCGCACGAGCGCCTTTAAAGCGCAGGTTAAAAAGAATTGAAAGTGTTGTATCCACATATTTATTTTGCTGTTTGACTGCGAATGTAATTTTTGTCGAAAGCGTTTTATAAATGGCAACGTCGAAGGCTCTATCAGCTCTCATGCGAACGAGGCATTAGGCGGTATAAATAACTGGCCTGGACAGTATTATAAATGTTAGATTATTGTCTTGTCTTCGAGTTAGTGGGTCCGAGCGGCGACGCAGCGTGAGTTACAATCAAAATGAGCAATTGATGAGCACATGGACCGTCACGTAATCGTTGCCAAATGCACAATCTTACACAATGATTGTCCGATCATTATGCTATTTACCACTGAATTTGCTACGCTTACGATTGTCTAGCATTAGCATGTTTGCACAGTAAATAACATTAGGAAATTATTTGAAATCCATCAATAGGTAATAGTTTGTATCAATAATGTCAATGAAAATACGCTTTACTTACAATCTCAAGTGAACTGTTAAGTAGTAGTAGAATTAGTTAAGTTTTTCACGACAAAGAGTAATTTCACAATAACTTTTCTTTATTTCATGCACATATAAATTGTATGCTACAGATTAAGTATATAGAGCCGGTGACCACAATTACGGTGTTAGGAAGTTGTGGAGTAGAACTTTGAGTTTATTTGATTCTAAATAAATGCTTCTTACAATATATATTTACTTAGTAAGGTTTCTTTTTAGTTTAAAACAAAGTTGAGGTTTTTTACTTAAATATAAAGAGATAAGGAGAAAAAAAAATTACTGTACTGTGTGTCACATCCTTATCCTTACATATTATAAAATAAAGTCCTCTGCCGCGTCTGTCTGTTCGCGATAAATTAAAAAACTACTGCACAGATTTGCATACGGTTTTCACCAATAGATAATGTGATTCCTAAGGGTGGTTCAGGTGTGAAGTTTTTTATGTTTTTACCCGAGTAAGCCAAAGCCAAAGCCGGAATGGATTGCTGGTCACAAATATTAATCACACCACTTTCAAAGAAATATCCGTTTCTATGCATGAAGTGGAACTTTTGCGAAATTATCTCTTTTTGTAAGCCGAATATTACTCGACCTTTATTATCTCGAGATCACTATTTTCTGTAATAGCTGTAATGAGGACAATATTTGTCACTATAAAAATTTGTTGTTAAAATTATCTGAAATAATTCCACCTAGTTAGCCTAGATTGATATTGACGTAGTAATTGAAATAGGTTATATTAAACTATCAAATATTTAAGTAGGTAAATACGTACATATCGTGAAGCGATTATTTATCGGCAACCAACTGTGAAGTAGTTAACTTGTTAAATATTATTATACGAAGTAGTTACCTTTAATAATATTGTATGTACTTATCCACAGGGTGCAATTTAAGCAAATATTGGATAAATATTTAAGCGTTACGTAGGAATTATTTAACGGACAACAAGGATCAATTTCCTATACTAAATTGTAGCAGAAAATCTTATGTATTATAGTAACTTGTTATTTATGTGTTTATTGCTCCCAACAAAGTAAAAATGCAGTATCAATTTAGGTGAATTCTTTGCTCTCTATTATTTCCGCCGGCAATATAATTGAAAACAAGTTTTTTAGAAATATTTCATTTTTGCGATAACTTTTTATTGTCAGCAACATCAAATAAAAAAGGTTCGTGCTAAGTACCGTTAATATTATTTGTGTATTTAAGCATAGATAAAAGAAATTCAAGACTTTTTTGTCGTCAGAGAGATCATGTTGCATTCAATGCGTGACAAAAATAATCATGTCTGTCCATCCAATAAACCTTTGACGAGTTCACTCGTTGAGAGCCGATCCTGGGTGCACCATAGTTTCAGATTGTATCAGGCCATGCTAATCATAATAATGGATTTTTGTTGAAACTGTAAAATTTCAACTCTGTAAGACAAGAGGAAGTAAGTTAGAAAATAATAATGACATGAAAAAATTCTGGGATCGAGCGGAATATTGAATCCACGCCTCTGTCTATATTTTCCTTTCCGGGACTCTTGCGTGCGAACGGGCGTGGGTCCAATACCCATCTATTCTAGAATTGTTCACCTAATTATAGTTAAAAAGCATTGAAATGTGAAACAAAACCATTTAAGTGAAATTTAACTCGTCATAACATAAGGATAGGTGAAACTCATTAAAAGCTTGTACCCGCCCATGAAAATAAATAGTATATGAATAAATGCTTTTAAATGGAGACTAAATCTGTACATGTCTAAGCATAATAGCCTGATCAGGAATGGCATATCGAAACGTCCAGGCTCGCGGGTGTGGTAAAGTTGCACAAAGGCTTCACTCAACTTTGACCTCTTCTTGATGGTTCTTGATCAGTTTGGTCGGTGTTCGCGGTTGTACTAATTCATTGGGAATATATTTTTATGTGCATCTATGTGTCGAACTTTCATCGAAATTTATAAATTTTATGTAATGTGTCGTGGAGTTAAAGTAACGATTTAAATAAACTTTGAGTTAAATTTTCTTTTGTTTTTAGTGCGGTTTCTTCATACATGAGTATGATATCTTTATATAATGCATGAGTGGTATAAATAAGTATGTTGCTGAAAAATCATCGGAATATAATGTTGTGCACAAATTACACGAAATTAATCGATAGTAAAATTGCTATTTTTTCATATATTATCAAGTTATTCATGCACGTAGTATCGTAGTACATAAAAATGTAGTCATAATAGTGCACAAAGTTTATCTACCTAGCCAAAACATTTAATGATGAAAGGATGATCAATCTTCAACACTGATGTAAGCTATCAAATAACATTAACCTAATATAAACCTACATTTAAAATATAAAGGTGCCTTGGGATGTCTTCTTATTACTAATGACTTTTGCCTTGAAGCTGAGCTTAAAACAACCCGTGGGCTAAAAGACAACGTCAGATAAGCCTGTCGACAGGATCGGCAGATGGCATCAGTTAATGATTTTTTATAGTTCATTTTTTGTTGCAACACACCTTCGAGTGTAAAGAGGCCTTAATCGGGCCAGAGAGTTGCGCACGCGTGACCTGATCACACCCTTCGGCGTCGCGATTCGTCACGGGGATTAAACTTCTTTATGACTTTGTTAAGAGTCTATGACTCATTTTTAAGATTGTGTAACTAAAGACTACAGAGCACCAATGAGAATTTTTATTAAGCTGCCGCCGCCAAGTGTCCGTCACGTGGTTGTAAGAGTAGTAACTAAACGGTATGAACATTCAAAGTTTCCCCAGCCGTTAAGCGTCTAAATCCAGCCACCGTTTTCCTACATCTCTTCAGTTTTCACTTCGCATGGTCTTCGTTATCCTTAAATGATCCTCAAATATCCTTGAATCTTAATGGTTTGATCATTTTCACGCAAATCATCTCTGACGACATTAAGTCAGGAGTACCTATAAAGATTTTCACATAAAGTACAAACATTTTTTTTTCATGTTTTGACAGAAGACTGTCAATAGGCGGAAGCTCCCTATAGTTACGATTTTAAAGAATATATAGATAATGTTTGTACTGTGAAATTAGTAGATACCTATTGTACTCCTTTATTGCCATAAATAGATAAGCAAATGTCAAAGAGTCAAGAGGTTAAGCATATTTATTTATTATATATTCTTGTTTATGAATAACTTACACGTACTTATACTTACTAGTTATATATACAAAAAGAGAAGAGTGAAAACAAAGTAAAGCTGATTTTCAATTGGATATGTTACAAAAGGCTGAGAAATGGCTGCCGACAGCCGTCGCGCTGGCATTCATAAATCACCGGTAATGGAGGCTCGTTGACCACATAAGTTCACATAACCACGTAATTGCACTGCAACTGATCCTCAGCTATCTTAAAATCTACGCGTCAGATGATGAATGATAAGCAAACCCGCGCCTTAATTATATACGTCGAGCGAGCCTGACATTCTGTGTTGTAATGTCTTCGGGGCTTCATTTTTAATTATTATCTGTTAACAATAAAGGTTTTTTAATTTCTTTGTGGATTGCGATGTTAAATATTTGTTGCTGAAATTTTGTATAACAATAGCTCTTCATATCCCAGCCAATAAAACAACAAACCCGGATCCAAATAATTCCATGGAACTGACATTCTATTTATTATCACTTATAATATTTTACGTGTTGCCGCTATATACATACTTATATATAAAAAATGCATTAGAACATGATATAACATGTATAGTTTAGAATAAATTTTCAGCTCAAAAAAGTAGTTAGTCATAAGACTGTGACCCAATTTTGAACACATTTAATTAATTTTCCTCTAACATATGTGCCCATTGTTAAGATAAATTATATGATTGTACCATGCAGTAAAGTGTTCAACGATTAGCGTAATATTCGATTATGATGGCGGAAATGCGAACATTCTGATTTCAGTCACAAAGTAGCGTAACTAGAATGTAAATAAATGCGTAACAAGTGGGTTTAATCTCATTGGCGTCGTTGATAAGCGCCTGCGCAGACCTATCCACTTTCCTCGCTTCAGCTGACACGGATGTGGAATTTTCCTCAAAGATTTCTGGAATTATATATCATTTAATTACTTTAACATAGAAATGTTACGTATTTACTGATACTGTGATTTATGTAAAGCATTTAGAAAATTATCCTGAACGTAATGGGATGACTATAGCAATGTAGAGTAAAATAAAATATCTATCTATTACTGGAATTTATTTTTTAAAGAATTAACTATTATGTTTCTTTTTATTACAGAAATAGTAGATAGTTAATTATTTTAGTTCAAAGCTAGTCAAGTAAGTGGAATAGCTTCTCTTATAATAGGACTATATCCCCTATATATGTACTAAGCGACTTAAGTGCGAAACAAAACTTGAAAGATGCGATAAGAAAAAACGGAACCCTAAAGAAGTCAAAAAATGTCTATCGACACAGTTTTTATGTATCTCTATCTAATTAGCTAGATTTAGGTGATTGGGTCCTCGTTAGATGTAATAGATAATCGAGAGAAAAAATGTGTTCCCAATGTGAAAACAAGCACAAAATATTTTTTACATATTTTTTTTTCTACTGTTATGTCCGCTTAATTGTTATATATCTCTATCTAATTAGCTATAGTTTTAGGTGACGGACGGATGATAAAACTATAAGGGTTCGTTGTTTACTTTAGAATCATAAAATCAGGTGTTTGCATAATACGAGTAATACGTTGTACATAATAGTTCCATATTTGAAGAGCCATTGTTCATGTCGATGTCATTTTATCTGAAACATCTTCATTGTCGAGAAAGTAGGCAAACAATGGCTTCGGAGGCAGTCAGCATTATTGAATGAAATATTAGATCGTTGACGAAACATAGATTTATGATAAATTATATTATATAATGCGGAACTCACGTTATGTGTTTCACATCCTACATGATCAAGTGCAGCGCACGGTAAGAATAATTATGTTGAAATGAATTGACGTCTCTTCATGAGATAAGTCTGTTGTTTCAACATATTGTTTTCTACTGTTTCCGTGTACTTAAATTTATTAATTATAAGTATTAGTAAAAAATATGAAACCGCCAACATACACCAACAAACTCTCTCAGATTTATTTAACACAAGAAAAAAATTACTAATATTTGACAAAAATGCACCCTTTTTCTCATTTTTAGTGTGGATGGATATACAAGTATGGATTATTTTATTATTTATTAATAAACTGTATCCACCTAGCAACGGAACTTAGCAAAATTATTTTAATTGAAGGTTATCAGATACCTAGTCAATGCAAACTTGACATTTACGTCTATTTATTAACTTATATAACTATCATTGGTAATCCCGACTAACATTATAAATGCGAAAGTAAGTTTGTTGACAGGACCGATTATTAAAATTAAATAACCTGGAATAATAGCCCCAAAGCCCCGGGGCGCAGCTATTGGTAACTAAAGGGTACTTATGACCAAAACGTATCAAATTTCAACTAGGATTTAGATTAGTAAATGAATATTGCTGAGTTATCGAGTCGGGTGTTATAAAACCTTTGAGAGGCACAATACTTTTTTAATTAATTGCAAGAGCTACGAGATATTTTTACAGCTTTGTGACGTGTGGTTAAACCTTAAAATATGACCGCTCCGTGGATGCTGTAAACCGACTAAGAGATAGAACGCCTTCACGCCGATAGGCAAGAACCAAAAAGTTATTCAGAACATCATGCCGAAAAATAAATATGATGAAAGATATTTATTACAATGATTGTTAATTCATTAGTTTTGAAATAATAGGTCGCAGAGGCGGTTAGAAAGGTTTATTTTATATTGTAAGATATAAAAAAAGATTCCCTAATGGTTGATTGTATTGTAGCGTAGTAACCAAGCAACATCCAACAATACGTTCAACCCCAAAGTGGTTGACATCAAGCAGGCGGCCGGTCGAAAAACACAGTCGAATTTAAGTTGTTTTCTACGCGGCTCCAAACCGGCGGCGGCAGGTATGGCTGCGAATGAAGCCGCGAGTATGAGAGAAAGATTAACTATATTAATTTCAGAAATACGCAAACAGAATATAAAGTTGAAGATGCAAGCTATTTCACTGTAATTCGGAATGCAATAAACGTTTATTTATGAGGATGTAAATCGGTGACGCCCTTGCAAATAGCTCGAATGTCATGACATTTGCAGAGACAGGTCTTCGAGCACGCTCGGTTCGTGCCTTCTGACCTATTTGACTTCGTGATTTACAAGGGTGCCAAATATTGTCAGCCCATGATACTTATTAATGATATTTGATCGAATTTTGAAGTTCAAGAGCAACTCTTTATTATCAATGCCAATGAAATCTATGATATTATCATAACATTTGCGATATATTTTGTCCTATACTTACACCAAATTTACATTTCGTATTTTTTAGATTTAACTTCTTTAGCTTGAAAATGTCCTCACGCACATCTCTGGTGGAAAGTATCTTGCAATAGGGCTCGAATCACTTTTTTGATAATTATAAGTAAGTTATTATGTGCGCACCGTTATGGCTTTGCTGTCGCAGAAATTTCGTAATAAAAAGTATACCCTATGTACTATGTCAGGTAACATTATACCGGTATACTAAATTAATTTCACCTTCATACGTTTAGTAGAATTTTAATTAATAGGATCAACCAATTTCGCATTTATCATACTTATATCATAAGACAAAGAATTTACTATACAAAACAAATAGTAGGATCTTATCGAAGTATAGACGATTAAGACTGATGGGACATAAGTAATGGCACCCCAACGTGGAAAGTTACTGAGATCTAGATAATTATAATCAAATATAACGTTATCAGCACACGAAGAACAATAGCAGAGAGTCCATGCACAAATTAAATAAAATACAGGTGGTCGTCGAAAAGTTATTGTCATTATTGTCCTTTAGGGAAACTAAAATAAGTAACAGAGAATTATCCGTCCAAGAGCAAGGTATCGGTTCCACGAAAATATTGATCATATTTATTAAAACAAGCTATCTTTTAACAAGGTAAATGCGTTAATGAAAAGATTTTGCGAAGTAATTAGTATTTAAAAATATAAAATACGAAGGTTTAGCATTGAAAATGTTATTAGAGTCAGAAACGGTATAATTGTTACGTGAAAATTATTAAAACTATTAGGGACATTATTTTTAAGTTAATTATTTATATCACTTGTTTTTAACTGTTTCTTTTATATGCCATGCACATTTCTACACTATAGTTGCTTTGTGATGTAAATGTAATTATTGACATATCACTCATTAGACTGGTGGGAGTCACGCGGCAGTCTGCTGCCAGGTCTGGGCTATCACAAGATCTTTTAGAAATGTAGCGCATGCGCAAGTGTACCCCCAGTTGATATACAATAGATGACGCTGTTATGTTATTGTTTATATGAATAAAATAATCTTATAAGTATGCTAATGTTATGAGGAGTCATACTTTTTGAGATTGTACGTCAATTTTTGGAACAATCGAGCAGTTTTATAATCCTCATAAGTATAATTAGTACGCGTAGATTCCCAATGTTGATGTTTACTTAACTTTATTTTTGATAAAATATTTCTACGAAAATAATGTAATTGTGTAAGCGGGGTAAATAAATTCAAGCAGCAATATAAGTGTTGTATGATTATTTGGGAATCTTTTTATCTGAAATTCTAAAGGTTATTTAATGTTTGTATTAAACTAAATTGATTTGAAATATCAGACATATTATGGCCCTTTGATACCAAACTGTAGACTTTATACTCTATTAATAATACTCTAATACAAATGCATGAAGATGAATATACTTACGATAAAAATATACTTACGATACTTTTATCAACCTTAAATATATCGAACCAAGGATATAAAATATTGTTGTTACATTGGTAATGAAATGGTCCTTATTTATAGGAGAACATATTAGGCATTATGTATTATTAATCCTTCTAATCTTCGTAGCACGTAGATTGAAATTATCGTAGCAGAAATTGACAAAGCTTGCAATAATCATTTTCTATTATATAAGTTTGCAGTTTATGATGAGTATTCTTTATACTAGTACAAGAAAAAACAAATCAACTATAATAATAAATATTGCGCAAATCTATTGTTATTCATTAAGTTTATATAAACCGATGATCGGTTATAATGATTTTATAACCATAAAATATCGGATTTACGCATATTAAATTACTGCAAGTTGCCCGTGACCGCGTGGTGTGTTGCGTAACGTTGCAGCGATCGCGGCCGGCGCCCGCGCATACCGGCCACGCTTCACGTATAAAGACAATGTTCCCACGGTCATCAATACCTTTTTGCTAATCTGTACAAAATCTTAGTTATTTATATTTAGTTTCGGTGTAAATTTAACGTTTAAGTGCCAACTGGAGTCTTCTTACTTACTTTAGTTTTTCTCTTTTACTTTTGTTTTTTTATGTATGATTATTACGTTCAGTATTACGCTGGTTTTTGAAGATAATGCCACTAATTGTGTGCGATTAGTTAGACAAATTATTGCAATTTTGATACGGTTTTACGATAATTTTATTTAGATAATAATTTCTCTTTAGATTCACAGCGCACTGGGGCAGGTCGAAGTTACATCATATTAAAATTTTTGTTTTATAATGTTCACTTTAGACCTAAAAACCTCAAGACCTTTGCTTGTTTGTTCTAAATTTAAGTATGTAAAATATCGCTAAATATATTATGTAAATATATTAAGGCGCCGGCGAGATATGACCGCGCGGTGTGAACCAGTGGCATCATTAACCAGATATGCAGGTGTCCTTAACATACACATCGACTTAAAATATCATTAGATTATCGTTATTACATAAGTAATTGCCCTATAACCTTGCCACTTGAAGTTTTTCATAGAAAACCAGTTCGATATTCATTAAGGCTCATCGTAAAGTTCATTTGAGTTACTAAAGTTAGAACTTGTTTTGATTACCACAAATAATCTATGTTGGAAATGGAAAATTTCGATAGAACACAATACTTACATACTCATATGATGTGCATCGTAGATTAGCCACAGTTGTTTCAACATTGAAATTTGCGTCAAATAGTCATTTGGCTCATACATCAATGTAGCTACTTGAAATGTGTGAATGTCTACCGGTGAGATTATCGGGGTCCTATACGATTGCGAAATGTCGCCTATTGTGATGTTGGGCGCCAGAACAAGGAGTCTATTCTGCTAACGGCAAGTCATGCATGATCGTGTCTAAATGATGTTTAAATAATAGTACTTATTGCTTGTACAAGAACTACTATTGAAAAGTTATTAAGACACGATTTAGATTTAAGGTTATCAGAATCGCCACCCCGAACGCCGAGCTGCGCCGGCGCACGGCAGCGACTCCGCCCTGACCATGTTTGTCTCGTTTCCAACCGCCACGGGAGCCTTGACTTGTCCGTCACAGCTTCGATGACTTACATTGTTGTACCTCTATCGAGTTCACGCATTCTTGTCATTGTAAACCACCCATTCTTCTGTTGTACAAATAAAATATTCAATCCGACCGTTTGTACCGTTGTTTTAGAGTAAGGTCTTATCTTTTGAATAGGCACATTATCTTTGAATTGGCTAATTGTACCTATTGTATGCTACACATGTGTTAATTCTTTCGAGAAGGAATGCCATATTTTTATAAATTATTTGTTTACTTCAAGAGCTATAATTAGAGTCAAGATAAATAATACTGCTGTCTCTATGGAACTTGATATCAGTGTGTTAATTATGACTTTAGATAAAGTCACACACTACATAAAATTAGTATAGTAAGTAAAACGAGCAAATATGTTACGTCATAAAAATATGCATAAAATGCTATAGAGACATAAAACGTATACGAGTAGTATACTGTACGTGATAAACGTAGTGCCTATTCGTTACGAACGCTGCAGATGCACGATAGTGTAACGAATGCGATTTTTATGGACAAAACATTCACAAAATTATGTGATGGTCTTGTGATTGCCGTTAGCGAAATCTTGTCTTATATAATTCACGTTTAAACAGGGCACTATACTATACTACTATACTAAAAATAAAATACTTTTAACAAGCATTTAACAATTCATTCGTTCGTTGGATCTAGGGGCCACGAAGCAGAACTTGTGTTCTATTTATTATAGAAATACAATGTTACTTGTAATCAATTGCACTAACAAGTTGCAGTTGATGTTGCACCGCAATGACATTTTTTTCTGGTACTGACAGATAGAAAATTCATGACAGAAATTGATCTAGTGCTTGTCGCGAGATTTGCGTAAACTTTGATGTGCCGTTGACCACAGGCTCAGCACATTAACCTATACAAACACATTGTAAAATCATCCATATTACAACGGCATAAATATTCAAGCACGGTAACTTGACATACAGTCAATGTACGTAGAAAAAAAAACTTTTCTTGTAATTCTCCAAAAGGTTGCCTGGAAGAAATTGCTCACAACAATAAGACCACCTTTCGCATATATATGAGTATGTTTTGATAAAGGTTTTTTTATTGTATTGTGGGCGAACCATAGCGTAGAATAGAAGACCGTGGCGTTTGTTTCGGCTGAGATCCACTTTGAGGTCACTGAGCCAGAAGAGTAAGTAAGCATTGTATTTTACTAATAAATATCTTCATGAGACAAAAAGACAACTAAGCTTAATAGTTTGATTATACGAAAACATGTATGGAAATGTGTAACACATAGTATGGAAGTGGTAAAATATATTTATCTTTGCCACCCAAAGTGCTATGTAATTGTCCCAAAATAGTTTACCTAAAATATTACATATGCTTGTAGTTCTTGCGATCGTGCAAAATATTTACATAAGCAAAGCAATCAATGCTATATATACTCAGTAAAGACATTGGAACGGAAGATAAAAGAAAAATATTATAATTAGCTGTTTACTCGACATTGTCTCTATTGATAAGCTGTTGTTACCTACCCGATGTGGGGTCTTTAAATAGTAAATAAAGTTAACGCGATAGAAATTTTCCATTCTCAGTAATTTTGTACGTATTATATTTAGTTTATGTATCAAAATTATTCTGAGCTGATTACGTTAATAATTAAAGACTCTGAACATTGTTACCACGTAAGTTAATTTATACTTAACTACTTATATTAGAACCTATGTTTTTTATCGTTAACGTACGTAAAGTTATATATCAATTATGATATTAATTCATAACTAAATTGATTGTGCCGTGTTGTTAGTTCATTTTCAATGGATGTTTCCCATAGGTAGCGTATTTTTTTATCTCGCTAACAAATTATTATAATGGTCATTATATATCGTCAAACGGATATTGCAAATAACAAATATATAATTTACACTAATTGGTTCAATATTATTATTGCATTTCGGCAAAGCGCCTTTTCCGCCAAATTAACCGTGTCAAATTAAAGAAATCTGTGATTGCTTGCCTATTACAGTTTTCAATGTTAGTTTATGCAAGAGATTAGAAAGAACATTTTTTATGTTTAATTTCTTAATTTAACGTTAATGAAAGTTACTCCTATTTTTGGCCTGTATTAATTTCCTGTATTAATTTAACTGTGGAACTGTGTGCGCGAAAACAGGAGGGCAAATTTCTTTGATATAATTATTCTTTATGGATTTCTGTGGAGAAGTGTGGATCTTCTATTAAATGGGTGTGGACCCATTTAATTCTCTACAAAAAATATTATTTAATGAAGGCAGTAAAAAAATACATAAAGTTGCACCTATTTTTTTGGTCATATTTTATCAGAAGGTTACGATCGATATCGTGGAATAAGATTTATATATCAATACGTTACTTTAGCAGTTCCGTGTGTATTTATTGTGAAGGATGTTTATTAGATGTCTAAAGAAAGGTCTCGCTTCGTGGGAACCACTCGATAATAAATTATTAATAAACTGTTCATTGTAAGGACAATAATAAATAAATACATACATTTTATATCGATTTTCATAATTACTGTTGAAGAATGTGCCAAGGTGAGGCAATTAATCTTAGCGTGACTCATCTAGTGCGTGGGTACGACTGCGCATTGTTAGCTGGGTTTTGGCAGGTGCACTTCATTTTGGCGCCTACTATCTGCTAATTTATATGAGTCATTAAACACGTGTAAATAAGCTGCTTGATATAATTGCGATGTACTGAAACCAACCTGGCATATCACGTGACACTATGAATCGAACTCTTGTGTTATTTGGTATTAAATAAATAAAGGTTGTATCAAAAAGATGTGTTAGTGATGATGTATTGAAAATTTTTTTATTTGTCGGCCTAGTTGCTTTTTGAAAATCTATGGGATTAATAAATTATTGAACCCCATTAGCGGGAATAGCCCTTATACTTAACAATCTGATCAGTACTTTCATTAAAATTTGTTAATCGTTTAATATGGAATTTTTTATAGTCACATAGAAAATTGTCCCATCAGTCTTTCTTAATTTCCCATTATAAGATAAAGCCACTTCTTATATTAGCATAAGCTACTTAAGTATTTCGATTCTTACATAAACTAGAAGAGAAAATATCAACGCGATTTCGTTGGGCGCAGCTAATTATGACTGTCTCTTTCTTCTCATATCAAATGATGTCTGCTCTCCTTGTCATTTTCCACCATGCGTTTCTGTTTATGAGTTGGCTACTGATTTTATCTCCACTGTTTATGAAGTTTTTGAAGAAGTAGACCAAATTTCCTTTTACCAATAAGTACTTAATATTTTGAAAAAATCCCCCCAAGTTGAATTTCGAAAATGTACATATATTGCCAATAGGTTTAGATCAAGTGTCAATGTGCCAGACTGCATTTAACGACTCTTGCCGATGTATTGATTACCTTTGACATCGCAGTTACGATAACTCTTAGGTTACCTAATATATTTGATTTGACAGTGTGTCGTCTTGCGCCAGACAGGTAGTAGTTTTATGCAATGAATAAGTTCTGCATCTGAAACAAATGCATAAGATGATAGCTTATATTATGTATATACTACGTTCGTGTATTTTATTGTAATACTATTCAAATTGATGTCTAATTTTTGTTCAATATTGTATACAATTCTCAATCAATAAAGATACAATTTTCTTTCTCTATTTCGTCATTCAAACCTTGGTTGGGTTAAAAAAACACACTGTACGTATTATAAAACGAATCAAAATTATTATATTAGCATTGATTTACATACGACACACATAACATTAGCACAGTAGACATTATTCCGCTCCTATTCACGAAACCGTGTCGCATCTGTTTACTTACAGCAAAGCGAAAGTCATTTCTCAACAAAGGTTGAAGTGTAACAATAAAGGAGGTCGGGAATCTGTTATCTAACCGACCCTGGCGCTTGCTTTGAATCTCTCGATTATCTGATAGCCACAAAGAGCGAAGGACACGTCCAAAAAATACGCTAAATAATTTATCTTTAAATGTTATGTTTGAAACTTGAAGTTACTCAAAATGCGTTGGCTTTAAGGAGTGCCATCTGACCCTGGGGTCAGGTACGAATATTATATAGATGTCTACACGTTTCTAGAATGTAATTGTTCGTGCATTATACATTTGAGGAATATAAATGAATGGTGCATTCATTTAACACGCGCAGGTTTACTTGAAAGGCAAATGCTTTTGATAGAATTTCAAATGGTTTATATTATTCAACGCCATAATTATTTTAATAAGTAAGTACAACGGTTTTACTTCATTATAAAAACATAATAATAATTACATAATATAAAAACATAATACATAACATCAAAAATCTGCAAAGGGCCTCTATGTGATGGATCCATATCTCTATACAAGCCACTAAGTGCCGTGATTTTTTTAAACGGAGAAATTATCATTTGTTTAGTGAAACATATTATTTTCATATACCACTAATTATAATTTATATTTTACCTTCCCTAACTAACTTCCTCGTCTTGTTTTAAAAATGTACAAAATTCCTTCAAACCCTTCGCTCATTTTTTGTTTCACTCAAAACGTGAAGAAATTACGTACTTAATTATGTTGCTATTTGTACAAACGTTGAATAAATTATGTGTAACCGCACCAGAAAGTAATTTATTTTGTCTTTGAGTAAATTGTACATGGTAAAAAATTATTAATGAAATAAAATTGGTTGCCGTTTTACATTTAAGACTTTTTTTTATAAATTAAAAACAAAATCTGTTGCACACTACAAATTCCCAGGGATCTTCAATCCACAATGCACTACAAAATGTTTGCGAAAATTTAGATTTAGGGCAAACATTGTCAACCACTTGTACTAATACAACTAACATCACCTAAAGTTGCATTTATAAAAAGAAAATCTAAATAATACACATACGAGTAAATGCATTGGCGGCATAAATTATAGCTCTATACCATATATACATACCAACAATACAAATGTAATGAACAATTGTATGTAGGTCGTTTAAATGTGAATTGTTTAGTCTTAGCAATAATATTTTCGGCTTTAAGCTTTCATCAGTTTTATTGGCGAGATGGTAATAAACGTTATTTATTACGAAGTTAACTTTAAGTTCGTTCGTCATATACAAAGACCACTAGGTTCTGAACTCCGGTAGTTTTCATTTCCAATGTGTCGTGAAGGGCTAGCGAGGGTCCTCAGTTGTGGTCAGCCATCGTGTCAGGGCCTGAACATATTTCGCAAACATTCATGGCGACATCTATAAGCCATGAAAATAAGAAATTAATAAATAATGTATACTATTGATTGATATTGTCTGCCCATTAATTAATAACTTAACGAGTTTTACATGTTTACCTTGTTTCGTTATCATTATTACACACTTTGCTAAAAATAATTGATGAAGAAATGAATTTTTATCAATTTGACCAGATATATTTCACTAAATTTGCACTTTGATACGCTGACTAGTTATTGATTTAGTCAAATATTTTACGCGTGATAATATTATGATCACTTTTGCTAAAAGTTTAAATTAAGCAATTTTCTTTAAATGTCTACGAAACCAACTCATCGATTTCTTTAGGTAATTTCTTGGGGAAATTAATTTGCACCCGAGGGGTTAGTTTTGTAGGAAAATATAAGTAGAAGTATTGCGGCACTGCTGTAACTGACAACAACACCGTGGCCGATCTGTTATTTATAGTTCCGCATATTGACGCAGGATTTCATTCGTGGCACGGACTCATAGAACTGTAAGAATTATAATAGAGGTATAGTATAGTATAGTGTAGTATTTCAAAAAACTCAAATCACTTAAAAACCAGTTATGCCGAAATTCATACGAAAGCGATGAGAGCTATGACATGCGGCTATAGCAACAGTGATCTATAATGAACTCCAGTCTTGGTATTGCATATTCTTTGTGACGACTGGTTAGCGTCGCTAGGAGGGGTCATCGTACTGATCGCCCGTCTTTGCCTATTTATAGGTGTCTCTTGAGTAAACCATTCGTATGCTAAATGTGCAATTGAGCAATTTTATTATCAAGCAAGTTATAAACAAAAGGTCTGACAAGTAGTAACGACCCGAGGTCTTCTTAGGACATCGTATTGTACCTAATTTTATAGATATCTACTAATTTCTCACAATGTAGTCATTATTACGTTATCGTTATCTGTTTTCTTTACGTAAATAGTTTTAATTAGTAGTAATCATTTGGATGACATTTACAAGGCTTCAAATATGGCATTCTCTACCAGTCAAATATTAGACCAAACAGAGATAGCTAGGTGGTGATGTGCAAAAAATCGATCTATTTTGCCCGCACGCTGTTAATAACAGAAAATGATAAAATTGGTATATGTATTAGGGTCCTCCCTATGCGTGCACATTGCCAATGATCTGACAAAAAATAATATCAAAGACCATATGCAAATACAGTATTTCATATTCAGGAGAATTCGTCGACCAGTTTACCTGAAAAACTTAAATTAAAGGACAAACAATGACACTCAATTTGCACCACGCCTACTACTGTGAACGTTCAAGTCCAAAAATTGCAACATGATATTAACTTGACCTTGACCTCTCCTTCCTCGAATATAGATGAATTCGAGGACAACAACACTAAACGATTTGCAAGATCTATAGTATACAGGTACATTGTATGCAATTTATGTACACCAAGATTTTTGGAAAATCAAGAAAAGTTGGCGAAAAATAAGACAGGCCTATGCTCTGAGGCCGAAAAAGGGCTAGGGATGATGATGATAGCTTAAAAAGTCATGTAGAGTTTATTTATGCTTTAATTTCATGAGTTTTGTCACCCTGCCATAATTTCTAAAACGCTTTTTATTTCTGAAATTTCATATACCTATATGTGCATTACCAGTAATTTCAACAAGATTATGATTTTTTTTCCAATTTTATATGGGAACGAAGCTCTGGGGCGCAGTAGTTATAAAACTAGCTACGCTACGATAATATGTACCCTATGTATGTATCAGATATTCCAGGATATATTCAACCCGTGTCCCAAATTACATCGAAATCCGCCCAGTACATTACGATTCGTCAGTATTTTGCCTGATTGAGAAACAATTTTCGTCGTAAAGCTGTTAAGCAATTAATTACAATTCGTGTCCATTAAGCGATGGAGTTTTTCAGCTCCTTTTAATATTATTCTTGTAAATTATCCCTTTTAACTTTTTTTATAGGCATTAAAAGTTAAATTATCTCATTACATTGTTAAATAAATAAAATACGTCGAAATTCCACATTGACCGATCACAATAATAAACTAATTTAACTGATCTGACGTCATTATGTTTACTACATTGACTTTTTGCTTTATAATACGACAGCAACCGGATGTGGGTATAACAAGCTGACCTCCCGACTGAGCCATCATGTGCTCTTATTTATCTCGGAGACTCACGATTCCCTGCTTATTCGATTCATGCAAATCGCCACTCGTGACGTGACTCGCCACCGACCGCGTAATCGATTTAATCGTTGTACAAGTAGGGACACTATTTATAACGCATCGCATTAAATTATGAATGATTATGAAATAAATAAAAGCTTTTGATGCAAAAACACTGAAGCAAAAAAAGAATACCGAAAGCGTAACTCGTCTTTAGTTATTCAATCGCTTCTAAATACTATATTATAAATAGCTACTACATCAACAAACACATCATCTTTTTACATTACAATTTCATAATATGTAAATGGTAGGCGTCCAAAATTATCATATCCGATTTTAATGAAATTAATATGTTGCAAATTTATCCATTTTTATCGTAACAAACCTAATTACTTATTTTAACTAAATCGTATAAAAATAACAAAGCACGATAGATAGATATGAAGATACTGACATGATTTGTAATTTAAATCGAGTAGTTCCTGCACATCGATTTGACCCGGCAGTTATTTGGCATTCGAATATTCGATACACAACCTTTGAGAATTTGTTAGTACCCCAAATGCCAGACAAAGGTCTTCAAAGCAATGTAGGGTGTTTTCGTAATGTGCATAATATGTAGTGGTTTGGCCCATGGGCTCTATTAAATTACCTCGTGACTAGGCGAGGTGAGCATGGCCGTCGTCACTCGATCGATAACTTCATAGATTACTTTATTATTAATAAGTATTCAATTTGTTTGAGTGCGAGTCGTGATAAAAAGCGAACATACACATTATTCTGACTAACTAATAGGGTATAATGATTGGCCTTCTACTTTGTTGGTTTTGTCTTACAGTTCCTGATATATTTCATAACAGGAATTCATAACAACTATATATTTTTCCTTTTTGTCCAGTGATTGGACTCGGGCCTAAAAAACTATGGAACAAGCAAATGAAGGGAAAATTGTGTTAATGTGGTATTCTGATTTCCTCACTATATATGTGTCATATCCTAAATATGTACGTTATGTAGTATATTTTTGTAGCTGTTTGGTTCTTCCACGAATTCCTTGGAGATTGTTGGATCCAATTGTTCCCTTGCCTTGTAGTAAATATGTTAAATTAGGCTATAACAACACTATTCCATAACAATTATAATATACCTATGAGCGAAGAGGCGTATCTGATTACACAATATTACCACGTCCTAGCTATTATTTATTCTGTGATTCTAGTCCGCGACCAAATCGATGACTTCTGACATTGTCGCCATTTTTCATCACAATTTCATTTCCGACTCGAGCCGTGTCGCCAACGACACCTAATTATGTTAATTGCGGCGCGAGATCAAGCCTCCGATGGTTTTATTTATTTTTAATGAACAACATTATGAATAATATTCACACAGATATCTGCGAAAATGTATAATGTCATCACGGAATTATTTCATTTGACGCTAATTCTATTTCGGTTAGCAGGTCTGTTATCTTAGTGGGTATCGCATCGGAATAATACCACCAGGAGATATATCAAGCTAGTTATTTTTACACGTCATACAAACAAATTTAGGTCAACGTTTATTGATTTTGATTTTTGTTGCTGTTATTTATTGGTAATAATTATACTCAATAATATTTACTCATTATATTATACTCGTGCATTTGTCTATTTATTTATAGAGATAAATTAAAATAATTATATAAATATCTAGAAACTTCAAAAGAATTAAAAAATATATTCACAATAAAATGGCACAATAACGAATAATAGGTAACAAAAAATTATTTAGAACAATATTTTTCATAATATAAACCACAGAACGATTGGCACATTATTGGAACCGCGCTTTACTGGTTTCTATTAAATTAACTTTAGCATTAATCAATGAACTACAAAATATTTATAATATGAGGAGGCAATTATGATGTTCTCAAGCTTATGAATATTCCGTGCGGCGCCTCGGGCCCGCGTTAACATTCATACGAGGTAAATCAAGCCTTCCAATTAGAGAGACGTCAAGCCAAGCCTTGCAATCAGTTCATACTTATGAAATTCTTTGAAATTATGCTTTAAGGAGCTTTAATTGAAAGTGTTTAAATTTGAATTTTTAAAAGATTTTGTCAATTATACCAACAATAATGATGAATTTAGAGATGTTTTCATTAACGAATATTAATAAGAATATCCTACTAATATTATAAATGCGAAAGTTTGTGAGGATGTGTGTATATACGTATGTATGTTTCTTACTCTTCCACGCAAAATCTGATTGTTATGTATGTTGGTACACGGGTAGAATATAATCTGGAATAAAATATAGCCTATGTACCCTTTCCCGAAATTCCCACGGAAGTGAAGCCCTGGGATGCAGCTAGTATTTATATAAAGAAGAATTCTCTGAGAATCACACTCACACTCACACTCACTACTCGTGAAACAAGCTGTTTTTGGAAAAGAAAAGGAATAAGTAATAATAATGATAAATGTAAGGGGTTAATCTTTGTTTGCCTTCAACCGCTCTGGGCGTATTTTAAACTAGATATGTCTCAAACGAGCTAAGTACTATAATTACACTGAGTACTACGCACCTATTAACTTTAAACTTCATAAATTAGAAGTTAGGTGTGAAGTATATAAAATATGGCGGCAATCTAAACATTAAGAGCAATAAAACCAAATGAATTTATTAATTTATTAAGAATCGTAGTTCAAATGATAGCTGCCGATAAACCAATCAAATATGAATTTTGCATAACGATGCTGAGAAAGATTAGTTACATTATTTTTTATAGGCGATCGTTTTGAAAGTGTGGAACTGATTGCAATGATTTATAGCGTTGAGTTTAAAGAAAAATAAATGAAAGAACTAAGCACCAAATGAAATAATCACAAATGTAACTATGAATCATATATGTTCCACAAAAACATATATCTACCTAGCCTTGTTTTTATTCTAAGGTATAAGGTGGAATAATGTATTATGATTATTCCTAAGTGTGCCATGAGCAAAGTTGAGCAAGAAAGCTTTATAAATGAACGAGTGAGGCGAATGTAACGATTATAGTAATTATTTTAACTTTATTGTTTGGAGAAACAGATTGCCATGGGAGTTCTCGTCTGTTTGTCTGTGTTGCAACAAACAGTACTCGCTTTACTAACAGGGACTGTTGTGATTAATTAAAACAATTAAAGAATAGTGCGCAGTTTCGATTGAACTGATCGTGACTAATTTATATTGATTTGAAAAGTATGTTTATTAGTGTGTTTTATGTTTCATGCAAATTTTCATTATAACATCGATTAAAATAAAAAAAATCTTGGATAAATAATGATTGTATATGAAATATGTATACCTCAACAGATGAATATTATGTACACTTGGGACTATATTATATTGCGCATGAGTAATATATTGAATGACAATATAGTTATACTATAACCAACTGATATGATTAGAGACGAAGTTTGGTTTCGGAAATTTACATAATTTATATGTTACCATGTCCTCCTTAACGTATCCGTCAACGGCAAATCCAGACGGCTTTATCCTCACAAAAAAAGTACGTGGATCGTATAAGGTGAAACGAAACTTGGTTTTAAAGATCCTAGAAAATTATATTGTTAGGATATAGAAAAAGGTTAGGCGGTCTTTCGTGGGTCAAAGTGTAAAATTGTTCAATAAACTCCCTGTAGAGGCTATTAACTTGCCAATGCCAAAATTTAAATCATATATTAAAAATGCTTTAATGGCTAATGCTTATTACATAATTAGCGACTATTTAAATGATAAAAACCCTTGGACGCTTCCTAAAACTTCTACACTTGATCTTACTTTTTTATTATTATTTATATATTTTCTTGACATGTTTATTACATATATTTTGACATTTACTTGTAAAACATATACGTGATTTGTGATCTTCAAGTGTTTGAAAGTAACATAGGTATCTATTATGTTAGATTATGGAGATCGAGTATGTCATGCACACTCAAATGGTCAAACCGGTAGCGGCGTCGTGGATCGGGTCGGAAGGTTCCCTCTATTGTGATTGAGCTTGGCTGACTCACGCGTCAACTAGTGAACGGGTGCTGCCGGGGGAACTGGTCAGCTCGATCTTTTATTAAAAGTTTTTTTTTTGTTTGGTTAATTATACATAAATATATAGGTTTATATATTTTCCTTTCATCAGCACTTGATCACAATCATAATATGTTTCAGTATACCTTTTGACCATGTACTTTATTGTGTACTTACATTGTTATATTACTGATAAAAAATTATACATAAATATATATTTAAAAAATGGTAAGCCCTTCTGGCATAATAGGGACCAACACTGTTTGAATGAGTTTCTTTCGGCATTTCTTCTCAGCAGTGGTCGATCCGAAATGCTAGTAGTTTGTAGCTTTGGTAAACATCATTTAATTTAGAATATGACGTGAAAAAGTGCCTGTGAAGGCCTAATTTCTGAATAAATGATTTGATTTGATTAAGAAAAATTTCTTGCTCCCCGTGGGTAACGGAGCCGTTGATGTCTTTTGTTCGTAGCTGTAGGTACGTAGCATTTAGGAACTAAAACCTTGAAAAGAATCAACAAAACCTACATAGTTATTATTGTTTTGTAACATTATATTGCTTTCTAGTATTATATTGTGTGTGAGTAATGGATATCACTTATTGTACCTATTAGAAATCGCAAATTCAGAGCAATAATAACAATGAACACGGAGAGAGCTTTCATTCAACAACAGTAGTTCACGTGCTTTTGTTTGAAAGCAATTAATGGTTGCCTGTTTCCACTTCATCACGACGGTTTTTTTTGACGTATCAGTTTTATGTCAGTTTTTTCATACTATTTTGAATTTCGAATAGTAATATTACGATTATTAGTTTAGTTTTTATAACAGTTTTGTATTTGTACTTGGAATCAAAACGTAGTTAGCCAAGCAAAATGATGTTCAATTAACTCTAATGTCTAAAGTTACATAATATAATAATGTCAATATAAAACTTATATATAAACATGTAAACTAAGTACAAACATACTAAGTACTTATTTCTATAGCAATCCAAGTTTGCGAAAGAAACAAAAAAGTGGTTTGGCGATAACATTCACTTTGTTTTCGAAAACCATCAATATACGTGTATAATGGAGACTTTCCAGACTCGGCTATGAGAACTGGCACACCTAAGAAATGTCATTTGAATTGTAACCAGCCACCTAATGTCTTCTTACACATGTACGTACATTGTAAAACACACGAGTAACTGTTGCATCATGACATTCTGAGATTTCTGTTCTTGGTATTCTGGTTAAGACTTCCTAAACATCACATCTTTGCGACATTTCCTCATTTGATAGATTTTTTGCACAATTTATTTTGTGTGTAAGTATTCTGCAAAACATTTCATTTCAGAAATTTACTTGTAACGAAACTATAGATTAAAATCATACTACTTCTGTAGCATGGTCATCATGCCACATTGCCAACCTGGACGTCCCGATAGTCCCTGGAGTTCGATCCCCGGTCAGGTCAAGATGGGAAATATATTATTTCCTATTATCCCGGGCCTTGGATGATTATTTATATCAAGGGCACTAAATCAATCTGTGTGATTTGTTCATTAACAATTTTGATTAAAACATAATCTAACAGACATTTCATTAGTGACAATATGTATATTTATAATTCATGCAAATTTGATAATCATAAACCAAACGTATACATACACCGCCATTCTATTTGGTAAATCATTGGAAATATTCGCCAACAAATTAATCGGATAATTTATGCATTGATCTTATCGAGTTTCAATTCTGTCGATTCGGAGTAAAAAGTGTTTTAATTATTCGTTATTGCTGATTTCATTATTTCCCTAGGTCTGAATGAGACCAATGCAATATTTTTAATTTAACAGTCTCACACGAAAGTGAGACAATCGTACTCGAGCTCCTTGAATTAAAATAATGACAGATTCGTAGGTTCAGCATTCACATAATTAAAAGTTATGCAGAGCAATATTTCACACTTAGAATATATGGCGTTTATTTATCGCTATTGACCGCGGGACGCCCGCCATTGAATTTGGATATTTGGGATCTATCTGTAATGATCTAGATCTAGGTCGCATATATTTTATACATTTATATACAAAAGAGTATATTTTTTAATTTATAATAGATACCAGTAAGATGAATAACAAGCGTTTGTTTCCGAAGGTATCTAAGGTTTATTGATCGAGTATTTTAATGCATGTTAAAACATAGAGGTCGAGAAATATCTTATTACACGTAATTAGCGACTGTTATGGCTAGTGTTATAATTCTCAACGAAATGGTTCCATCTTGTCTCCCATGGTAGTTATTTCACAATTGTTAATATTTAGATTAGTGGGCTTATATTTTGGCGGCGGAATTGTCGGTTTTCTGGATAATGGATTGCGTAAAGCACGGGTTACCACGGTGGAAGACAATGCGTGGAGCAACGGTGGTGCCTGGTGGTGGATCAGTCGACGCGCCGACTTGCTCTGTCAACTACGCTTCTTGCATACAAGTGCAACGTAATTAGTGTTATTGTTCAAACTGATTGTGGTGCGGTTCGCTTGTTTACCTGTTGACGTTTTGTGTTGTGTGTTGCGATATTCGGATATTTGAATTTAATTTGTTCTATAACAATAGATATAGAACTAGATAGATGTAGAAGCTTTAAAACAGAATCCATTTATTCTTATCAATAATTTCATAATTGTTATGAATAGATCAATTGAATCAGTTATATGCTACTTATAATTTAGACGGCTATGTGTAATGTAAGGATATCTGCAATAGATTTACGTATTGGGCGGGCGGTTCAAAAGGCGGGCGGTTGACCCCGTGAGACCCCGTGACGACCGTATGTTATATTACTTATTGTTTTCTAAGCACGCATTATTACAATGTAGTATAGTGTTAAAATAAATAAATAATTATATGCATAATCATAACACATGACCATGATACAAAGAGTTAAACCATTCTAATTAGATCCAATATCATCGTTTTATAATTTACCGTTGTCTTTATTCTGCCAGTTATAAACATTGTTACCCGAGGTCGGTTTTAGTAAAAAATCCTTTTGTAAAATAGATGTGTAATCCAATTCCAGGAAATATAAATGTTTAAAGATTAAAAATATTGATTTTTATATTTCCTGAAGTTCATACAACCACTTTGTATAATTATTTTTCTATTTAATTTATAACAAGTATTAAGTATTATGTGCAGAGAGCCTATTATAATAACAATAGAGTAAATAGTAACTGTCGGCTTGTCAATTGAATTATTATGTACAGTAAAGCGACAGTAAATAAAACCGCATGATGTAAATATTCATGTCAAAAACGCACTTTTTTTCGAAACCTACAAAATGATAAACGATGTCCGTACACATTCATGTTAAAAAATAGTTATTTACGTGGAAGTCAGCGACCGGCGCTGATTTCTCTTGGAATTAAGGTAATTACACATAAAGTGTGCGGTTAGTTACGAACAATCAATCGGTATTTTAATTTGCAATGTCACAGTTCGACGCTCTAATAAATGAAAATGACTGGACATGGTCACTTGCACCGCCTCCACGACGCATTTACGGTAATATTTGCCCTCGATGAAAAATTTGCAAGTTCATACGGTTACCACATAATCAATCTATTCAAAATTCACTGCAATTTCGCCTTTAACACAGCTGTAATGCAAGTCACCGACACCATTGACTGTCGCACAGTTAAATTATATAGTCTCGGTAATCGGTTGCATTGATGCCATACAATTAAATCATCATGCTGCATATTTGTCCGAGTAGACACATCAACCATAAGGTCGCTTAGCAATCAGTCTGTCCCGGCTTAAGCACCCGCAGTGTTCGCTCACACATGACGATGTTACTGTATGAATACCGCTACTTATTATGGACGACTTGACGCCTAGATCATTGTGCGTATTAGTCCGTTAAATATAACATAGTTATTTACTATTCAAGTAAAAACATTTCCCCAGTTTACACATGGCCATGAATCGCTCTCTATTCTCATACGTTATATATTCTCTTTGCTAGATATGAAGTTATATTTCTATGTATGTATGTAAACATATTTAATAAAAAAATATTAATATATATTTAACCTATTTTTTTCAATTAACCTTTTTAAATAGTAGTAGGTAGTATTTAGTTTTATTTATTTTACACAAACATAGTAATCAACTAGATATCATTCCGTCGTGACTGAATGATATTTTAGATTTTTATTGCCTGCAATAGTGTCCTTTGTATAATTAATCCTTTGTGTAACCTTCCGAAATGATTTCGGCTTAAAATGCCAAAATCATATATTTTTGTGTACATGTATCATATGTTCTCGAATGACAAATAAAATTACAAATCAACGGATTTTAATATTTGCGATGTTGCGATTTCTAAAGATCGAGGTGAATGAAGGCAAACTAAGGAAATAATGAAAACGATTAAAATAAATTAACCTTCGAGGAATGTCTAGTTGTGAATAGGACGATTACAACAATTACGTTTAATAGCTCGGTCGGACACGATTTTTATTTATCCTGTTATTAAATTTATAACGAAATATGGTATTAAATTATTACATGTAAAGAATATATATTTTTAACAGTTATATCTCTTTAAATAGTTGACAAATATCGTCGCACCGCTGATATTGTAAAAGATAAAAAAAATATGAACATGACTTTATTCACACTCCTAAAAAAGTTAAAACCTAAGCTTGATAGGAACTATTTGTATTCGTGATATTGTAAGTATTTTTTGTCGTAAACATTACAAAAGATAATAATTACTGACTGAACAAGTGAACAGATCTGTTCTATGATTAAACCTAATTATTTTTTGAGTGTATTACAAGCTACCTCTTACAAGTTTCGAAATGGCACAAAGACGCCTGTGAACTTTAACAAAAGGTGTAAGATGACATATCATTAGTCCAAAATTAGGTCATAGATCCATTGATAAAATTATAGTCGAATTTTAAGTCGGGGCACAGAGAGGAGCATTGTTTTCTTACGAAACACTGCCTACATCATAGTTCAAGGATTAGATCTGTATTCCATCGATGATACAATGCGAACGATTAGGTGAATTGCAGCTCTTCGGTTCCGTAATTATAGTGGAATTTAGATCTCTATACTCAACATCAAAGATTCGTTGTGTGAATGCAATAGTTATTACGTTTAGAAGTGAACGTAAGTATCCTTAGATATTCGTAGTGCGTTATTACTAGTAGATGCATTATTCATTTTTTAATGCGTCCGATAAAGGAAGGGTACACCGGTGTAAACACTAGTTTAGTAGTATAAAACACTGTACAATTTTAAAAATGTAGACTATGTAGAACTTTTTTTGCGGATTTATTTCGGTAAGCGGATTTTCTTTATAGTTTTTCATGTGAAGAAACGAAAACGTTTATTCCATGAAAATATTTCATGTGTTTACCTATAAAGGTCTTGTATCAGAAACCTTGTATCGATCTGAATATAATGGAATGATAAAAGATCACGGGTTAACTTGACAGTTAAATGGAGCGAATTAGGGCCTTTATAGATATCGTTTTCGAAATTATAAAGTGAATAAATTGACCTTATTGCTAATGTATGAGATAGGCACTTATGATGAAATACAGTAAGCTCCTTACAGAAATAGTCTGAACTACGTTGATTTCTTCATGTTCTGTGAATCTTGTGGTTCACCTAAACCAATTTCGCAAAGTGTAAGGGCTTTTGAGTGATTACTTATGTAACACTCTATTAAAATAACTATGTAGCATCTAGGAAACGACGCAAACGACCTAAGTTATCAGTGCAGCCTGCATTAACGGCACATCAGTTGCATAAAGTGGTGGGCCGTTGCACAACTATACGCGTTCACTCTCGTTTGTCCCGCGCCATTGTCGCGCACGCGCACTGGGAACGTTCCCGCGTAAACAGGGCAAAAAGCGCGGGAAAACGCGCCTAAACAATAACGGCCGACATAATGCTCCGAATGTTATCTTGCGTTTACAACATTGCGCATATTCTCAGCTCCTCTACTCCGTTCCGAGTCAATGGCGCAATCCTTAGAATAGCCAATAAACTTTTCAAGATGATAGTTAAAAGGTCAAATACTCAGTTAACTAACTTCATTTTATTTTCAAAATATTAGATATTGTTGGAAAATTTTCGTGAATTTTCTTGATAATATCTAAAAAATGCTCAAAGCAAATTTTAAGTTCATAAATTGAAAATTGAATTGATGGATTCTTGTTTGTTTTTGCAGTCAAGCATTATCAAATAACTCTGTTGACCGTACTATTTTGTAAATATTTAAGAACAAACGGAAACGCACAAATACAACTTCTCTTTAAGTATTGCACATTTTACAGAAAGAATTTTGCATCAATTCGAATCGCAAACACAAAACAACAAACAAATAACCGCATTGCAATCCATGTGTTCATTCACACAGTGCTGCAATTGTTTTTGTGGTGATTAGATCTGCAGGTACAACTGCTTTCTTAAAGTTATTGCTGAGGCCAGTCCAAGTACCAGTATAACAGTATAGTGAATTCAAGAAATTGTGGCGAAATATTCGCCCAGAGGACTTCAAATGTAGCCTCATCCTAACTTCATACTTAGTGTTGGAGACATAAAAATGGTCAATGGAAATTATATAGTTTATGGTGACCGGCCAGCGTCCGATTCCGAAATCGTCGATGACCATGTACACACACGGACATCGGAACGCAAAGTCAAAAGGAAACCAAACCGAACGGCTAATGAACTACAACACTCCCTGAGCTTAGCGCAGATCGACAATGAGACTGACTCAATCAAATACGAGAAAAGGGTGAAAGAACCAAGATTACTGCGCTATGTCCCAACAACAGATGTTGAAGAAAATTATATTTCCGAAAAATTCGAGACTTACGATATGAAGCCAACGGAAGAACGACCGAGACGATACGCTTTTACAAAGAAACCTAAAAATCCAGCGGATGGTTCTGTGAACTATGCACATTCTAGATCGAGCAGTAGCTGCAGTTCTCCGAATGGCAACCTTCCCACGATATCGGAGCACGGCGAGCAGTACGGCACGTACAGAGTCCGCACCACCAGCCCGCAGTACGTCAGTGAAGTCATCCCAACCTACGAGAACAAACTAGAAAAATATTTCGCGAAGCCTAGGGAAGTAAAGAAATTCGCTGCCAAGGTAAGATACAATGTAAGTTCACCTTTTTTCTTGCAAACACTATCGGTTACTCGCTTTCACTTTCTGTCCACTAGTGAATTCCTAAAGTTTTTGTATAATTTAAAACGTGTATTTTATCTTCTTGCAATGTGATTCTTTCTCGACACAATAAATCTAAATAAGTAATATTTATTTAGGCACGTATAGGATTTAATATTTAGTTAGACCAATATCAGGGAAATGTCATATCACAACCTGACAATTTCCATTAACATAAATAAATTTATTACTGAACTTATGTAATTGTTTTTTTATTAGACCACACCCGCTTTCGCTGTAGATGTAACTAAACCGATATAGCAGGGCGGACATATGGAAAATAGAAATTTCAGGTTGGATTTTATAAATGTCATGATATCGTACGCAAATTGAGCCAATTAAGGTATATTAGCAAACCAGAACTCCTGAGGCTGACAATTTACCAGTTTCTAACTTAAGATACGAGTCTTTATAAAATGTGTATAAATATGTGTAGGTAGAAATAATTTGTTATAATTAAATAAGGTAAAAATGAGTCACTCCAAAATTATTCTCCTTCGTTTTTCCAAACAATGAATTTGTCAAACGGTGGATGCGTCAAATTTTGTTTATATAGTGATGCGTTTAAATATTAAATACATTTATATTGTAATGTATTTTGTATATTAGTAGTAATATATTTATTGAACTAAAATAACACGTATTTCTTTCACAAAATGTAACAAAAAGTCGTTCTCCCAATTATTTTATCAATAATTCCTACGGGACATTTTTATCTATAGATATTTTATCCTAAAAATTATTTGTTTGATTGAAATAATTTTAGTGCATAAGAAAACACAGTTACACAAGAAATAAAAAAACTGGGATGGATCTTTTCCAGTCAACAATCAGGTAGAGGTAGTTACAAAAACAAACGGCAAAAGAAGCTATACAAAATAAGAAAGGAAATTAAAACAAGTAATCAAATAAATAAATAAAATTTGAATGAATTTTCTTTGAATGAATTATATTTTTAATTTCATATATTTTTACTTTTCGACTTAAAAAAATCTATCGAATATACCTAACTACGCATATATGTAAACATTATATAGTTTAGCAAATGTGTGGCTGCACTTTCATTTTGGGCGTGCCCCGATGGAAGACCGGCTATGACTATAAATAAGGGTTAGGTTAGCAATAATTTTGATCAAGCCCATTTAGATCCAGTTATTAGTAACATATGCATGTAACATTCGTTACACGTTGCCCGGGAGGTTGTAAATAAAATTATGTTACTGATAGCTGCTCTATCGCTGTTGGTGCAAGATTTGATTAACCGTATGTTACACATATCTCAAAACCTTCCGGGTTCTTGAAACAGTTAAAGTCCATTATAAGTTAATAGATTATTAACTATTTAAGTAGGTGCCTATTAATCAACAGCTGTTTTTACTTATAGAGTAATTTTATAGCATCCACCATTATCCAAGGCTAAGCTTAAAGATTTTGCCACTCGGCCTCATAAATTATATCAATTATAAATAATATTTTTTATAAGTTAAATGCTTGCTACCAAAATATTAAAGAGATAAACGGTTCACATAAATTGTGATTTTATAGTTTTGCTTTATTTGGTAAAAGGGTGTCGTATAAAGGAAAGGTTTAATGCGTGTCCGGCTGTTATTTAAATTTAATTGTTTATTATTAAATCCATATTTTTGGGTCACAATAATATGGGTTTATTCCACATTGTTGAGTCACATAAACCAGAGCAGGATAATGAGTGTACATCGCACTGGTCCGATTTAATAGATAGATGACAATATGTTTAGAAATCTACATCATGTTATTACATAACCATAAACATCTAGGTCCTCAAATATCCAGAGATAAACTTATTAAATATTTTTTATAAATAGATTAAACCTTATTCCTACATAATGAAAGGTAACTTTAGAAATTCTAACTTCCGATATTCTTAATAATTATAATAATTTATAACAGCATTTTAAAAGGTATGCATTGAAGAATCATGACATTCGTATTTTCATTTCGCTACCATTAGCCATTACCTTTCCTATCAAGATAATATTCCTAAAATGTTCTTTATACCTACTTACGTTAGAAGAAACTTTGTATTATATTTATAAGTATACATTATTTCCACAACCTGTATCTGTTTCTTTCCATCAACTGTTTTTGTGTGTGAAGAATGTAAGAAATTTGTAATTATAGTACTCTTGATCTTGAACGATTTTCCGCTACTTTTAAATGTGGTTTTGCGGTATTATGTTTTACTTGTTTTATGTGTTTAGCGTAGCTTGTTTTCACTAAATAAACAATTTTGACTGATAGTTTCTTGGCTACTAAAAATAGAAACGTCATTTCTACTTTATGATTGCAGTAGCTATTTCCCGCCTGAACGTGTTGCTTGTCAATGTTTTATATGTACTACTACTATATCAGATTACTATATAGATATAATTACGAATATATATTCCTAATTTCATCCAAATCTGCCCAGCGGTTGTTTCGTGAAAGCGTGATATACAGACAGAAAGACGGAACTATATTACAGAAAGGCATTAATTGCCTTTCTTTTTAAGAGATAATTATAATTATGATTTTTTGGGAATACGCCTGTGAAACTTCCCTATATTCTAATAGCTCGGAAAAATAACATCGATAAGTGAACACAATTTCTTTTCTTATAGGGTTCACATCCGGACAGCCTGTACAGGGTGCCAGTGGACGAGGAAGTGGGCTCCAGCAAGCTGGTGAGGGTGCTGCGTGTGATGAGGTGGCCGATAGCACTATTCCTCGTGTGCGTCGCTTTGGCTGTGTTCGTGTACTTCCTCATGCCCGGTCAGTAATATCACCTTCATTTATTAAGAACCCACTGACTAAACTATCTACATGAAGTATGCATAGCGCATAATGACACATCAGCAATTTAATGACATCGTCGTTTTTCCAGACTCAGACTTTAGCAGACTCGAGTCAAACTGGGGTGGCTACCTAGTCACTAAATTCTTAAAGTGTCATTATGCGCTATGCATACTTCAAAGTACGAAAATTCATTATTTTTTCGGTTGACCTTAAAGTGTTTAACTAAGTAAATTCAATTATTAAATGCAGATATTAAGTCATCTTATGTACTTATGTTATGAAAACAAATTAGTTATCGAAAAGGTTCGATCGATCGGTGCGTTCGTTTGAACTTTTTCGGTTGTGATTTTCTGTGATTGTATTGTGTGAAAATTATAAAAAACTAATTACATTAATAACTAGAATCAGGCCTCGCACACACACAGTTTGCAGCAAAAACAACTTTGTTGTGAAGTAAACTTTATCAATTAGAAATCGCGTTTAATAATATGTAATTGTGAAATGGAAATCAAAACAATCTAGACGCAACCATTTGTGATTAATTTGTCTGATCTGATGACCTTTTTAAATACCTCCTAGTACCGGTTGGTAACTTTTAATATCATCGATAATATCATGTATTTGATACGAAAGTAGTACAGTAAGGCTTAAAACTAAGGCAAGTTTATATTGCTGTGTACCTATAGTTATTGTTATCTCGTAATTATCGCATTATCGACAATTTATTTTGTCTTTAAAGTGTCCCTTTCTACACCTTTCACTACTTTTCAAACTAGACTACATAATCTGTTTAGAAAAATATAGGTTAATCTTTTTTACCATTCATTGCAGATTACTCATTTTTACTGATACTATCTTATTAGGTCTTGTACAACTTTCATTTTATTGTTACTTCTTGAACGATAATATAAATGTGATTTTGTCACTTGTTCTCTTACACAATATTCACTCTATTGGTTATTATTATTATTGACAAATGTAGTTAGTTCTACTATTTCTTGAGGAAGTCAGTTAGGTATGCCAAACGATGTATTGAAAGCTGAATTGAAAGTACGAATATTACGGTGAGTTACACCTATGGTTACACCGTTAGTTAAATTTGATGTTGATTTTAGCTGGCGCGCCGCTGAAGTTTAGACAAAATGGCGTACTATTTTTCTGACGTTAAAGTTAACGCCAAATTTGACGGTACAACCCACTCTTATTACTGTTCTGCTACAATGTAATGAAAAACATAGGCACGTGCGGAGTCAGAGGTGATTCGAAAGTAACACATATCGAAATTTACTGTATTACAAAATAAACAATACAGATCTATACGACATAGCGTCTGTCACAACTCTATACGACATCATGAAATGATGAATGAAAAGTCTAAACTAATATATATATATATATATACACAATAATTTAGTCATTGCAGACACAACTGATTTGTAATATTGCAATTAGCAGGTAATTATCAGTTAAAACGAATAAGGAAAGTACGCTTCAAAGGTTAACGCTTGCTTTAAAATCCGTATAATTAACCATGTATATGACTGGATACACTATATTTAAAGTAATTAATATGTTTCGTGTGCAAATTTGAGTTTTAATAAAAGCCGACCATTACTTGAGCTTTAGCTCTCTTCATAAATATTCACAAGCTTTCACGCGACTTTTATAAGTGCAATATGGCATGGCGAGTCACATTGTTGACAAATTTAACATACAATCTTTATAGGGATGAGTTTCGTTATAAGCTTTCTACCAAGTATTTTATATTTAATTTTAATTGTCGAGAACACTACAGAGGTTACTGTGCAGTTGCAGTATTCGCTACGAAAGTGAGTAGGTAAACATAAACAAGCTGATATGAAGACCCTATAGCTCGGTAGCATGCGATTGAATGCTCCTTGTGTTATTTTATTTTCGGAGGATCCGTAAAAAGGAAAGTTGCTCTCAGATACCCACGATCTTTGTGTTCTATACACGGAACACCGGCTATCCATATTGCCTGCTTAATGTACACCCACGCACCACTTTCTTACGTACATTTTTAGCTCGAAAAAATATTTCAGCACACTAGCCTACATATTGTTATTCCGGCAACAAAAGATGTCGTTTCGCAACATATTTGGATCAATAATGTCTGAATTGGAAAGTTTTGTATTCATTCACACTGACAGGCTAAAAGGAACCTTTTTACATACTTTATATCAGTGGTGTTAAAAAGCCATCGAAAAAGTAATAATGATATACTTAGGCCCCACCATTTTTAAAATACTTCTTATAATAATATCATAGTTATAGATCAACAAAAAAATAACTCGAATCATACTAAATTACATTGTATTTTTATGGTGATAAATTAAATAGATACCTACCTCTCATGATGATGAGGACTTCGTCTTATATTAACGTAATCGACACTTGTGAAAAACACAATATGATTTCTCTCTTGTACCGTTTATTGTCAGTATAAAAACATTTGAATAGTTAACATTATCAACAATCAGAAATTATATTGTTGTGGTCATACATTATGTCATTCTTTTGTTGTCTTCAACGCATGTAGGTATATTGAATGTTTATGTAACTTTAACCCTTAAACTTTCGGATCATTGTTATACGTACGTATTTGTTATTCACAATAGTTTATAGATACCACAAAAAATATCTGCTGCATTAGGTATTGGATGTCTTATATTTCAAAGTATTTTTACTTGTCAGCTTTTAGTTTATTTATAATGAAACAATAACATTTACCCACCTATATAACAACTAAGAAGTTATTTGTTTATGATTCATTCATGCTTATTATAAAGTCATTTTTTATAATAAAATATCTCAACTAAGTAGGTGTAACTGCAAAGTACCTAGAATATAGCAGCGTTTCTTCGCTAAACTGCAAAGCTTGTACGCTGACTGAGCAAAGACAATACCGGCTCAATAGAGACAATGATGATAATCATGTTTTTGAATATTAAGTAGGTACTTTAAACTTTAATAGTTCCGATATTTCGATCATTCCAGTTCCAGTTCGATAGTTCCAGTAGTAACACATTTCGTTTATAATAATGTATTCATATCATTTTTTATTTATATTATTGTTTATATAAAGAGATAATATTAATAGGGGTGCCAACAGGCTGTCCTCGACAAAGATTTGTGGAAGGGGAGGCCTTTGCCCTGCAGTGGGCCATATCAACAGGCTGGAAAATAATATTACCACACAGTAGCACTACATAAAGTACAATTTAAACTTAATTTATGCCTAATGGAAATAATATAGTATAACTATGTACCTGTCTATATAAACATACAACGTTATATACCTAATCCATATTTTATTATATAAAACACATAAAATAAACATTTATTATTATTAAAATTCTTAGACATTTTTAAAACGTTAGTTTAATTTAACATAATTTGTAATATTTAAAATTTTTTAGAAAAGTATCAATGGTTCTAACGTAATAAATAATTAAATATAAGTATTGACCACAGATTTATATATTACGTATTGACCTTTAATAATATCGATAGAAATTCACTATTGTTTTGGCCATATCTAGATAATAAGCCAGAAAAGTATTTTATTTTAATTTTGTATTTTCTTCGTAATAATCATAGCCGTTCAAAATTTCACCTTAGATAGCACTAGGCTCGAAATTGCCTTCTACAATACTCTGAATTTAGCTTTACTTTGATATTTTTTAGCGTTATCCTACAGAATGGTAAGTTTATTCAGCTTAGGGCATATATGTAGGTATCATAAAATTAGAAAAAGTAAATACGACTATACTTAATATGAAAGGAAGTTATGACTTATGTACAACATTATGTAATGCTAATTACTCTAATTATTCAGTAGGATAGCAGAGGAAGTGGCTAAATTATATATCCCGTTCCTAGTTAAGTCACCGTAGTCGACTTAGTTACTTTGATCACAATAATAAAACGAAAATTCACATTTATTTACATCTAATTTAATTACGAGTATTTCTTCCATTTATGTTAATGGTTTTCTGTAAATATATTTTCATTTTAAATAGTATAGATGACAAGGTCAGAAAATTATAAAAAATATTTATGCTCTAGATAAAATAGATATATTTAAGATCATTGTGATAATTCATAGACTGTAACAAAGCCGCTGTATCATTACACGAAGATTTAAAGTTGGTTGGAAATTCAATTTATAAATATTAAAAAAATAAACTCAACCATCATAAAAACCAAAATTTTGAAACAACTTTTATTAAAAAGTCATCAACGCAATAAATAATTAAGGTACCTGTCGAACAAACATAGCTTTTTTTGCTAAGATTTTACTCTATCGTAACGTCACGATAGAGTATCATGTCACGTCATAGTATTTATTATAAAGCGCTTGGGCGACTCCTAAATTGTGTGATTTTATTTTTTGTCATATCTTTAAAGACATTGTCATTTAATCAGTGTATTTTTTCACTGGAGTTTCTAGTAATACAAGTGCCTTTGAATAAATGGCAAAATAAATTATATCGGTTGCAATGTCTAACCCTGTCTGGCATAATGATATAATAGTCATCTCTTATTCATAAAGATCGTGACATCAAAGCAATTTATTAACGAAAACTAATGGCGGGCAATAGGCTGTAGTCGCATAATTTAGTTAAGTAACTGGGATTAATACAAGACTGGTCGGTATTCAAGACACGATGTGTCTTGAACTCTGCTTTCACCGATTTTGCGATCTTCGAGACCGAAGAATAGGTTCTGCGAGATAGATGGTAATTCCTGACCGGAGTTGTGTAATGTTTTTGAGACACGAATATTTTTTTAAAGTGTTGCTACAGAATCTATATACTTAACTACTGATTTTTTATTAGATAATGGGTTGAAGGTCGGCACATAACATTAACTAACATTCTGTGACGACCCAATATGAGTGAAAAAGACTCAAAGAGAAGTAGGGTAGTCTTGTTTCTCCTATAAATACTAGTTATCATCTAATTCCATTTTCAAAGCGGATACAGAAAAACACAAGAGATGATGTACTTACAGAATTGGAAACAGCGCTCAACTCATAAAATCACAACTCAATAATCAAGCGATAAACCATACTTATAAGTATACTGTCTTTTTTATAACGTTCTGTACCTTATTTTTTCAGATAATTTGGACTCTGATCAAGACAAAGTGAACTCTACACACTGGCAATCAGACCCGGTGGCTGTAGAAGCAGTTCATTTTCGAGGTCCTTTTGTGACAGAAGCACCCACGTTGGCACCCACGATTGCACTGAGGCATAGAAAGAAAGGGAACCAGCCGTCACCACATCCTGCAACTACAAAACCAAAAGGTAGCTTGTTATGTTTTATAGTTTTAAGTAAATCGGCTGCTATAAGTTGCGTAGGTATAACGGTTCTAACAATATATAGATAGCATTTGTTTTCACGAATCATAACTAGTTGCTTTATGAGTCTTGTATGATTTGTTACTTTTTGTGTACTTTATTATTGACTAATACGCACAGTAGAATTTAGGTAGATTAGCAAGATTGTTTTTGTAACTATCACCTAATATACTCGATCTAACAAAATGTCCTTATGAATCATAATTACAGGCACAAAGATATCGGAAATTGATTTCTACGACCCAGTCATTGATAAAAATGAAGTTTCCTCACCAGCTACATCCGGGCCTGTAGTTCCGACGAGGAAGCTACCGGTACCTCCAGTATTTCCCAGCTTAATCACGCCAGAAGTACAATACGGTAATGAAAGAGTTGATGTAGATAAATTAAGAATACCAAAAGTATTAGACGAAAAGAACTTGGAACAAGAAGATTCCACCCTAAAGCCTCATATTACCCAAAAACCTGAAAAACCATTAGCAGTCTCATTTAAAGATGCTATTACTATTACAAGCCCTAGTACAGAGACTGTATTTAAAGCAGAAACTAACAATGATCTGACGAATTATGGAGAAAAGTACACTACAATTGTTGATGAGGCACCAATTAAGACACAACTACCTATTTACAAAGATCATCGCCCGTTATATATTCAAGAATACAAGAGTAATGTTAATAATAAACAAAAACAAATAGTACCTGAAGTCCCGAGATACTACGGTCAGCAGCCTTTGGACTACGATGTTAATTTTACCTCTGGTCATTCAAAAATATTTGGGCTCTCCATTGAAGACGCAGGCAAAATGAGGTCCACCACTCAAAGCTCGGTGTACAATACTCGGGTCTCGCCCACTTTACCGACTTGGAAGAACAAAGACGACACCACGACTAAAAAGTACCCTGTTAATGTTAATTCTGAAGGTGAGTCAGTATTTCTATAATAACCTAGGGCAGCAACCAAGGCTCAGAGGTATACTTTGTCACAATTTTTGTTTGTCGAATGTCCACTGTCTATCTTTTATTGTTACTAATCTATGTTTGAGTAAGATAAATGTTGAATGTTATAATTAAATTAATTTGATAAAAAATCCATGAAAATTTTATATCTATAAGAAAATATGAGTAATAATAATTAATTCAATTATTTCCAGCTCCCCTATGTCGTTCAACGCGTTTGGCGTTGTGCCGCGGAGTTTTGCCGTACGACTTGGCAGGCGCTCCGGCCAAGATCAACAACGTGGAGGTGACGGTTCTCCTGCCGCAGATCGAGTATCTGGCTGCCACCAACTGCAGTCAGCGACTGCAAGAGTTCGCCTGCGCGCTGCTCGAGCCCGAATGCAGCCCGTTCCCGGACCCTGGACAACTTCCGTGCCAGAGCCTGTGCAGAGGTATCGTTCTTTTTACGTTTTAGCGGATTACTGACCACAACCCATACTACAATTAGTCACTTGTTTACGGAAAATCTTCGGACTGTTATGAATTTTCCTATGGTAAGAAAAAGTATTTAAAAAAAACTTAAACTATACATGTTCACATACAAAATGTAGCAAAGTTCTGACATTACATAATTTAAAAAAAACACATTTATTTGACCTTATTAATCATTTAACAAATTTAAGAGGAACTAGTCGTTAAAGTGTGCTTACGACATTAAAACTTTTTTTATATTTTAGCCATCGTGGACAGTTGTGAAAGCCTGATTCCCCAAGAGCTGGCCGCCATGTTCAACTGCGAGCAGTTCGCCCGGACGGAGTGTGTCACCGCTAAGGCTCCGTGTAACAAGCGGGAGTTCCCCTGCGCAGACGGCTCATGCATGCCCCGGGACTGGATCTGCGACGGGAACCAGGACTGCCCCAGCGGCGAGGATGAGAGACAATGCGCCTTGTGTGCATTGACTGAGTACAAGTACGCCTTCATTGATTTACTCTCATTACGATAGAGATATTCTACTTATCTAAACATTAGATATCTAAAGATAGGGTAAACTAGACGATAGTGTAACAAGGCAAGGTTCTCTACAACAGGCGGTGGTCCACTGCGCTGGCGGTTCTTTCTCATGCTTTTGGTTGGGATCAGATTAAACCGTAAATATTATCATATAGTTTGTGCATGTTTGGCTAGAGCTAGCGGCTTTATTTATCAGAAAAGAAAACTTATAAATATTTTCCATTTTCAGGTGTCGTACTGGCGGCTGCATCCTCAAGCGGTGGCTGTGCGACGGATACGTCGACTGCGCAGGCGGCGAGGACGAGGCGGACGAGACGTGTGAGAGCCTCAAGCAGGAGGGAGCCACTGCCGCCGACCTCGGCGAGCACGCCTCCGCGTCCGCGCCCGCGCCCGCCGTGCGCCGCCCCAGCCGCATGCCGTCCAAGCACTGGACAGGTGAGTAGCGCTGGATAATACTAAATTTAAGTAGTTGCCGGCCAATATTGAGGAATGAATAGAATGAATAACAATACTCGACCATATTAAGTAGTAGGCTTGCGGATCCAATACGCATAAAATAGAAACGAGCACAATGCACTCAGAACCTCAAACAATTATGAAAACAAGGAGATATTTGCCCATGCTGGGAATTAAACCCAGGTGCTCCAGTTCTACAAAGGTATCTGGGTTCACCTAGGCATACCAGCAGTTTCTCTTTCCCGACATAGATAACTATGGATCATCCGGTACGGAGGCAATTACCAAACGTCAATCTAATCATTACAAACATAAGTTTCCTCAGGATATTCAACTCCGCCTAAACGGTTCGCCGTCAAGTTTGTTTGGGTCGACCAACTTTCCTCCTGCCTTGAGGTGTTCACTCGAGCGCCTGTCTGGGAATATGAGTGGGTGTCTTCGCAACGTGTGGCCAGTCCAAGCCCATTTGCGGCGCTTTATTCTTATACCTTCACCGAATTAATGAAGTCCTATTGATGGTTTTCGACTACATTATTAAAATTATATTTTGATGTTTATGTCTTTCGATTTTTGATTGTTGTAAACTTAAATTAATGTAACATTATTTTTCTTTACAGGAGATAATTCTAATGATAGCAGCAAAGAGTTGTTGATCACAAGCGACAGCAACAGCGCTTTGAAGAGAAACTTTACTCGCAGACCATCACCCTCTCGGCTGACGCCTTATTCCAGGCCTATGCTCAAAACTAAAACTACTACATTAAAACCCATGAAACTAATTGAAATGCCGGAATATATCACCACTACCGGCATACCTCAACAAAATAAAGTAGATGCAGAAAAGTCAAAGACCAATGATTCTTTAGAAGTCATAGAACTAAGTGACGTGTTTCTCGATTTCGAAGAGTTAAATAAAGAAGAGAAGAAAGGAAAAGTTCCAAGCCAAATGAAGAAAGCGGGCGCGATGGTGCCGGGCCCAGAGGAAGTGGAGGAGCCCGTATCCGTGTCCACTCATGTCGATAAAACTTCTAACACGTTAAATAGATTCATCAATGGTGCTGATTTGATGAAGGTGAGAGTCATGAGTATTATTCATGAGTAAGTTGTACTGACTCACTAATTACATAGATTTCGATTCATGTTTATGAGCTCTATGATATAGAATATATAAGCTATAGTACTTTGAAATAAATAGGTACTTAATATAAGTATTATTAACTACACTAAGTGAAATCACTCTATCGTTTTACATTTGCCTGCGAGATCGCTGGTTGCCTACGTTATTGTATGTCTTTCATGAACATTGATTGAGTAGATAAGCATGAAGAGGTGACAAACAAATAAACAAACTCTCTTTCACATTTATAAATAATATTAGTCGGGATTAAAATACAATCTTTAGGTACATTACCCCACTACAAGTATGTATTTACTGATGCGCATTTTTAATTTCCCTCTTAGAAAACTAAAGATGTGGAGATCGAAGCAACTGAGCCTGAATCTCTGGAGGCGAACAGCACCTTCATGGAAAAAGACGAGAACCCAGGATCGCTGACCTCCCACTCGTCCCCTTGTCCCAACGGGGAGCTGCGCTGCGTGGACGGCCGCTGCATCACGCTGGAGCAGCTCTGCGACGGAACCATCGACTGCTCCGACCACGCAGACGAGGACAATTGCTATGCGTGATAATTATATTATGACACATTGAGTTAAGTTATTGTTCTAATGTGTGTTAAAATTATTTTGAGAAACAAGGAAGCCAACAAAAATGTTTTTCTGCTCGAAAGAGAAAATGTCTGTAAAAAGAAAAAATAATCAATCTCAAAATGTAGATACAGAAGTAGATAAGTCCCCCCATATAAAATTAATTGTTTCAAAGTATTAGGTTGGAGCCTACAATTTATGGTTTCTTGATGTTTTTAGGGCTTTATCTTAACAGAATCTTGTCACTTTTTGAATCTCGCAAAATTTTAACAAATTTTGATGTAGATATTATTTTAAATTTTACAGTGTATCTATAAATTATAATTTAGTTAAATTAATGTATAACGCTGTGATAAAGCAATGCATAATTATAATATCCATTCTTTACATAATTTTTCTTTGCCTTTTTTGTACACGAAGTTACTAACTACGTAGGTATTTTAAAATAAGTATTTTATGAGAATATATGGCGCAAGCCTTTAATCTATGGTTGTATTTAATTTAAGATAAGACATTTACGAATACTTTTCTCGATTATTAATGTATACAATACTCAAATGAAGTAGACTTTCATGCAAAATTATATACTCATTATTATCATAGTTAGGTAAAGCTATTCGAACTACGCATTTGTAAATATAGTGAAAGTAAGTACTAGACATATTATTATTTATATGCCATTAGGTAATGATAAATTAGGTTGTAACATTAACGGTTTTAATTAAAGGTGAAAATTAATTCGTATCCTGCGTACATTAAAAAATATATGTAGGTAGAAACGGTAGATATTGTACTATCATCGGTCAAAATAAAGAATTTCCAGGTATTTTTTTCTGTTTCAAATAGTATAACTTTTAAGATTTCTGTTATGTTATAAAAATAATTTAATGTCAACAAGTTTAACAAATATTGCAGGTTAAGATCCTGGTAATGATAATTAGTAAAAATCCCAGATTAAATTACGAGGGCCTATTTTGAGATCTCACAGATGATTAAAAAATCCTGTAAAATAAGCCTATGTTCCAAATTGATAAGCAAACAAAGTTAGTCCACTTACTGGCATATTGCTTTTATATTGTTCGTTAAAAAAGATAACTTGTGTATAGAAACTTATAGATAGCTATAAGAACATACATATTTTATGTTTAGTTCGCTGATATCCAAAGTAACGTCATAATAATAAAACTTTATGTCCGTGCTGAATACGACGGAAATCTTTTCATAATTTTCCTTTATCATTCCTTTATGAACGTAATAATTATATATTAATAATAAGTAAGCAAGTAAGTAATATTATTAAGCTTTTTTTACTGATAATGACATGTTAATGAATAAAAAATATGCCATGTTACAGATTTTTTATTTTGAGAACGCTTAAATTACATTTTTATTCTACTTTCTAAGTTTGTATGTGAGTGAATAAGGATTTAAGTATGGGAATATATTTAGAATTGAATTTGGTACACTAATGTTATAACTAGAACTTGGATTATGTAACACACGGCACATAGTTTTTATCCCCAAAATTACCTACTGACCATGCGTACCCGGCGTGGTACCTACCGTACCTACCTCGCGAGCAGCTAGTAAAAAACTAAAAGTGAATACCAAAGAACTCAAAGTTAATCTTTGAGGCATACCAATATTTTGCTCATAATTATTGTTATTTTTTATTATTTTAGTTACTTTACCTACCCACATAAGGGACACTTGACTCTAAAGAAAATTGGCCCTTTTAACCTTAATAAGATACGAACGGTGTACTAAACACCTATAATATTTTTGAAAAACCTATCCAACAACACCCCACACTATAGAAAAGATGAAAAAAATATTTTTATTACCTCTTCACACTTGTTCTCCTCAACCAATATCTTCTTGAAATTTCTCTAACAGTTAAGAGTACGGAGAAAGACATTTCATTCCGGGAAAAAGTACAATTCCCGTAGAAAATTCACACGGGTGAAGCAGCGGATAAAATCTCGTTTGATATTCAACTTGATATTGAAGATGACTTCTACAGCGGACCATGGGATCCGACGCTCAACGGCTGAGAAAGAAAGCGGTAAACACTCAGATGCTCTCACTGAAAGTTGATGATGACATGAGATAAAGGTGCTTTAATGGTTCCGTTTTTACCAACCTACCAAGTTTTGTTGCCAACATAATATGATGGAAACAATTTATTTTCATGGAAATTTTTCTCATAGGCGGTGGACTAGAAACATTTACTATGTAGCTCAATTACACCATTAAGCCTAACATGCATCCAAACGTGGACTTCAACTCATGTCTCATGTAAGGGATAAAGACGAGGTAGGTACTGTATTTGGAATTTCATTTCATAAAAAAATGCACATTGACATACATTTTTACACCAAGATTTTTCATGCATAAAAAAGCAAACAGGAAATTGACTTTGCGATGTTAGAAGGAAAATCTATGAAAATTACGTCTTTTAGATTTCTTATAGATGTTCATGGTCTGTGATCAGCATTAGGAACGGTGGTGACTCATACTTATTACCTATCTGTTGCTTTACATGCCAAATAATCAGCACAAATGTCGTTCGCTTGAAAATGAATTTAATATTAAGGATATAAAGCTTGTTACAGTTTGTAAAACGTTCGCAGTACAGTTACTTAGTGCTTTTTTGTGTTTTTTCATTCATAGCTGGTGATTACCTCATCTGCGCCTGCGCTACTGTTCGCTTTTTGCGCAAAACACGACCGCGCCGTGGTCTGGCACATAGAATAATTTATTGTAGATGTATTCAAAATATAATAAAAATATATAAGTAACGCAGTTTTTATTTTTGTAAATTTGTTATCTTAATTCGTAGATAATTGAAGATAATGATGACGATAGTGGCCAGGCCTAAAACACTGCACAAAGTTAGGTATAGATAGGTAGTATAAGCCAGATTGAATGATTAAGATAGGTATAATAATTTATTTTTTATTTGATATCTAGTTTGATTCCATAATATTTAATAAGAATTGAGAACAAAATACTACTAGGTGAAAGTATTTAAAAAAACATAGGTAAGTTTAAAAAATGTTTGTAAACAGCAAGTCCGAAAATTTAATAACAACCTTTTGGACTATTTATTCCTTTGATAAATCAAAAACCAGCACACAACATGTAGTTTATCAAAAGTTACTTACTTATTGTACTTAATTGTCAATAACTAGGTTTAATAAAACCTAGCAGTACTAGGAATATATAAGGGACATTGTGTTATTTTACTACAATAGATGTTGTGCTGACATCAGGAGCAAACTGGCTCAGGTGTCATCGACCCACCTACTGCGCTGGCGATTGCGGTAGAAAGTGGAGTGAGTCACGAGCGCTCAACGCGCCGCGCCGGCTTCAAGCTGCCTTGACGCGGATGACTTCCTTAACAATGCTGCGACCCTGGTATAATAGTTACCTGGGAAATGGAGAATGCGGAGCAAGTGTAGGACTAGTCATTATTTAGTTGAACTAGCTTCTTGGACTTGAACAACTGGAACAGTTGTCTACTTGCTATTTCAACGATTTCTGAATAGTGGTTTGTGTTTTATGGTAGAATTTTAAAATGAATACTGTTTTTTATTGAAGATATATTGTATGTACATAACTAATTTTGTACACGATAATTAACAAAAGTTTAGTTTCGAAGTTAGTACATAGGTAGTGGAAAGTTATAACCACTGTTAGATGTACCTACTACGTATCAAACACTAATAATTGCTGTTGTTAGCATCTCAGCACATGCGTTATTAAAATTGGACAAGTTACAGCCGCGGGCTCTAGCAAAAGAAAGTAAATAAACATTGCATTCGTGAGGTAAACAAACTTCGACTGGTTTGTCCGCTTCTTAGGACTATAGCTTCCTATGCAATTGTGTAGGTACTTTCTAAAGAGCATCAAGTAAATCTTTAAGCATCTTTTAGCTCGTCTACAGATTATGGATTTTGACGTTCCAAAACAAATCTAACGCGTTTCCTTCCTGTCCTAGTGTAAGATCTTGCCAAATTAAAAAATGTATGTTTACTGAACGTAGGTATTTACAATTTTTCTAGTTCTAAAGTCCAGTCAGTCAATATTTTTGACTGCTTCTCTCAACTGACTAATTTAGTATCTTTATAAATTTAGACCTTTATGGACAATTTCTTACTTCTAGTCATTTGCTTTTTTGACTTTCTCACTGTTACAAAATAACGTTTGGTTTTATATCAAATTTGGGGCATAATCGTAAAGCGATGTCGATTTCATTACATTCAGCCCGGCTGAATCAGCCGAAAAACACGACGACGGGACCATGTGAATTACGGTGACGGGATGAATACTCCCATGTCTATTAAAAATTTAGTTAGTTTAATTCGGTAAAATATTGGGCGAAAACCTATAGTGGTGATTATTAATAGGTAACGAGCTAGCATATATTATCCCGAGTTACGGACATTTACTTCACTTTGTCTTGTACTATACCTACCTACCTAAGTAGAAGGCGGGCAAAAATCTATTATAGAAGTACCTATTAACTACTAGCGACTTCCTGTTTCGTTCGGTTAAAACCATAATAAAAAGTAGCCTATGTTACTCATGAAGTTTTCGTCTGTCTTTGTGCCACATTTCATCAAAATTGGTGCAGTAGTTTTTGAGTTTATTCATACCTACAAACAAAAATACAAATAAAAAATTGTAATAAGAGAAAAGTGTAAATACCTAATATTACTATGAAAGTATGATTAATTTAACTACAAAGTATGAATTTAACTTTTAAATAAGTACCTAGATTGTTATGTCACATTCGGTTGTAACATACTTATGTTACAACCGAATGTGTTAAATGACATAATATACCTACTTAGGTATATTATGTCATTTAAGCCTACCTATTATGATTTTACTTACTAAGTACTTTGTACTTTTTAACCTGTAAATCATCATAAATGATAAATAAATAAAATAAAGTAATAATACATTATTTCTTTTTAGGAAATGAGTAGGTAAGTAGGAAGTATAATGTATATATTTTATAGTAGAGTATTTTGTATTTTCCGAAAAGGGAGCTTTGAAAATAATGATTGATTTGTTTTATTCATAAACACAGTCATTTCATTCATTCTAGTAAAACACACACACCTACTAAAACTATCATTCGTTTCTCGAATGACTTTCATTCATAAAAAGCGTAATACATCATTGAATGCAATCAAATTAGCAACTATTCTCGGACCTATACATATAATCGGAACGGAAATCATGAAATTTACTTATATTACAAATAAAAGATTTAGTATGAATGATTTAGGATGTTTTATATGAAATGTATTGCTTACCTACCATAATTTACACTAGGTACCTACAGAATAATACCTAGTGGATGTATGGGTATTTACTACTAATACTGATAAATCTATATATAATATACCTATAAAAAGGTAGGAATAATTATTACTGTTGATACCTACAGAATGTGCTATGAGTAGTACAACTGATACATAACAATAAGAGGTACTGCTGTACGGTAAATGCGCACAACTTACTACATTATGGAACTGAGCACATTGGTGATTCATTTCTCGGAATTGACCTTGCTATGAGTCATTCGCTGGAAGGCAGAGTCGGGGATACCGCGCCTGTCTGCCGGCTGCTCGGTTCCTATAGACACAGTCCGCTCACCTCCACTTCTTTATAACCAATCTAGTGCTAACGATAAACCACTAAAATATAATTCAAAATGTGAACTCATGAAAAGGGAAAGAGTTATCATTGGATAAATTATTCTGAAGTTCGAAGTTTGTTAATTTTGTGACCAAAAGTTGGATATCATGATAACAACCATGACGTCATTCATATTGTTGAAGGTAAGTTGTGACATATTATTTTAAATAATAAATTTGTAATTTAGTATCCAAAATAAAAATGTTTCTACAGGAATGAATCATCTCTTGAATTCATATCAGTTTCTTATTTGACTACTGTAGTACTAGTGACGTTTACAATTTTTGTGTTGATGAATTGTGGAGTACGTTTAAATTTTCTGTCTCTGTTTGGCACCATACAAATTCTATTCATTCAATGCGATACCGATGTTCATATTGTCGTGTACATGATTTGTGCGGTTATGAAATCATGTTGTTGGCGTATGTTAGAATGAAATAGATATAAAAATGGCGAATAGTTTGTAAAGTTTGGTTACGTGCGTAAAGAGTTGTTTTCAATTTGTGTTGTAATTAGTGATTTTGTACATGACAATCAATTGGCTTAAAATTATAGTTGTGCGTTAGCAAGATATGTATTGGAAACTGCAATTTCCAATATTTGTAATATTAATGGAAAAGTTTTATGACATCTGATACACACTTGTTGAACGAGTTTCCAATTAACTTTTCAGACAAACTCTTTTTTGTTGAGGATGAATAGAGAGGATAACGTGAACTGGTTCCATGGAAAAATATCACGAGAAACTGCAGAAAAATTGCTAAAAGAAGGTGTGTACCAAAAATAAATGATACTTGAAAGTGCTTTGTTTGTTAAGGAAAACATTTATGATTTTGCTCACGATTTCAGAGGGCGAGGATGGTGTTTTCTTGGTACGTGAAAGTAATACTTCTCCAGGAGACTATGTGCTATCTGTATTACACCAGGTAAGCATAATTTGTAGCTTTTATAACCTCAAATAGTTTGCCTATACTCTACAAGCACAGTTTTGTCTTGAAAATCCAAACACAAAATAATTACATACATATTTATGTAAAAGTATGTAGTTTCTTATTAATATCTATATAAGACAAAATCTACATCCTGGGCCAACTTATATTTGGGCAATGCATTTATGAATAGTGAATACTTTCAGTAGCTTATTTCTTTAATTTTTATACAAAAAATACTTTTGCCTTTTGGTCTTTTGTAAAAGGCGGACTTAAAGCCTACCAGCTTTCTGCCGGTCAACAAACAGACTGATATAGAGAAAGGTTATAGGCCTTATCTGTAAATTAGAAAAAAAGGAAATATTTTCTTTGTTCATAGGGAGAGGTAGTGCATTATCAGATTCGGAGGCATGGTGAGGATGCTTTCTTTTCAATAGAAGAGCATACAACTGTACATGGACTTGACACACTTATCCAACATTACCGAGGAGACTCCAATGGCTTGGTCACTCGGCTTTCTGTTGTCTGCAAAGGGCAGCCACCGCCTCACGAATCTCGTACACAGGGGAATACCAACCTCTTACATAGGTAAGTAGAACATATTTAATATTTGGGAATATGTTTAGCAGATCTCAACATAGAGAAATTGTTAAATAATCAGAAATTGTTATAGCAATAGCAACTTATTCCATGAAAGAATCTCCGTCAATTCAACTGGCAGGTTAATAAATAGTTACCAATAAAGAGAGCAAAATTGGAAGCAATTCAAATTATTTGATAGGATATTAAACTTTTCTTGAATTTTATAGATTGACAAAGGCACATGTATAGTTGACCTTTTATCCAGTATTGGCAACTAAGATTTGTAGAAGTATTTTTTTTTTCATTATCCTAGATTATTTATTATGATTATTAGATCTGGCACAACCAGTGTAGTATATATCTCAACAGTTTTAGATTTGAATTTTTTTTAGATTTATTTTTAACGTTGTAAATTTTTGAGAAGGTTTTAGACAGTTTTATATTAAGTGATGAAGAAACTGAAGAATAAGTTCCCATACAAAATATTAATCTGTCATTGCATAGCAATAAAAGCAATTCATGAATGACAATAAATAAAGATCCTCATGTATGAATCTTTTAGTGATAAATACAGGATCATGTATACTACTAATTAAAAAGTTGCATATATTTTTTATCCTCAGACAGATATATAAAATATTTTTGTGTATGATTCATAAGAATGGCCAAAGGATATAACTGTGTGTTATAGTTTTGGGATATCCCAAACTTTACTTATCTATAAATTTCATCCAAATCAATATGTATTTGATTGAGATATGAATAAGTTTCCATTCACACAAAATTCACAAGACTTAATATTTATAGAATTAGTATTCCTAAAAGACATGAAGAACTTTGAGTACTTAGATAATCTCACTAGTTGAAGAAGGAAGTTCTATTAACTCAAGTGCCTTATAAATTGCCCCTAATTTTTCCTTCATGTTTTATTGTTAAATGAGAACAGTTGGCCAACATTACTTTATTATGGTATGAACATTCTCGCCTTAGCACACCATACTGTGATGTAAGATATGCTAACAAATATCTTGTCTTATCTGAAAACTGCTGATGCAACCATTAAGCTATCCCTGTCGGAGGTTATTGAACTTTTTATAAGCAGTGCACTGAAGTACATGCAACATGATACTAACAAGTTTATCGCTGATTTCCTGCTGAGCATTGTTCAATACATTTATTCAATAATATCGAGAGAAGGACGCGTCGTTTATGTCCACACTCCACATGTATGCAGAGCATTTATCAAATAAAAGAAAATGTGGATGTATACCTCAAAAAAATATTTTTTTAAATGCTAGTATGTTTAAGTGTGCTTGAATATGAATATACAGAAACATTAGGACACTAGACTCTAAAACATTAGACATTGTAGGACATTGTCAGCCTAAATGATTCTGATTCCTGTTGTAGTCATAGATTTAGTAAGATAGGAATTTTAAGTAGTATAATTATATACATTGGTGATTAATTATTTCGTAGTGTTTTTATGATTTAAGCTTTTACATGTTGCTACTGACAACTTTATTTTTGTCTTGATAAAAAAATAATGATACAATCTTAAAAATAATTTACGCACACAATTTATTAGTTAGGATAATTTCTAGTACCGCTTTTAATTTGATATTACATAAAATACCATTTACCATATTTGGTTCAAAATACTATGTAATTAGTTTGCTACTTGTTCATTCAATAAAATTGTTAATGAGATGAGTAATATAGAAGGGGAAATATTAAAGTCTCTGTAAAGATTCTGTAGTAATCTCAATAAGCAAGGTTTTATACAAAGTTTTTTACCCGTGCTTCTAATTATTTATTTATATTTTTATATTTAAAGTCTATATGACTATATACAATTCGGATATATTGATTTATTGAGTGTTTCTTTTTTAACTTTGTCAAATATTTTATTAATACATATTGTAGGATAAGATTAATTATGTGTTGTATATACAATGTTTAATATTCTCACTTTTAGTAAAATAGCCAAAGACTGCATTTGTACTACAAAAAAATCCGAGTGTTAAACGCCTTTAGTTGATTTAATTTATTATTGTTATTTGATACTGAAAACCTAGATGGATTCGTCTACCCCACTTCAAGGCAGATTCCATTTGTCGTTGCCTTGGCTACAGTTTGTTTAAACGATGCTAATATTTGAATATTACTCATATGTCCCTCGTATCTATTGCTCTTTACATAGACTAAGTAGCCACAACACAATGATTAGTATAACATCTGTGTTTGGCGACGTTGAATCACTGTTTACACTATGACTCATTGTAATTACGATCTATGCTAATGCCATGCATGGTGCTTTATTTATTTTAAAACAATCTGTTGTAATTTTGATACGTAAAGTTTAAGTCACTCATCAAAACAAATAGTTAATTATAAACGAACATGATAATTAAAATGGGTATTAGCTAGTCAGCTAACAAAAACATTTAAACTATGTTGGTTAAATGGTTTTAAGGTTTTATTCAAACACTGTCAAACACTTGATTTTAAATATCTTTTTTCCAATTTAATAATTCCAATGATAGCCCCTAAATTAGCGTATAATGGCACACACTGTAAGCTAATTAAGATGCCATTGATAACCAATAAATCATTTTAGACCTACCAAGTCAAATATAGACATTGTAATTTAAAAAAAATATCATATCCAGGGCGACAGAAGCGGGTGACTACACAGTGGTGTCACAACTGCTAGCGTGCGGGTACCACAGCCGTGACGCCAAGAACAAAGATGGCCAGACCGCAGTGCACATAGCGGCTAAAGCCGGCCGCGATAAGATCCTCGCAAAACTCATAGAAAGCGGCGCCACCGTCAACGTCAGAGACTCTTTTGGATACACACCATTGCATGTGAGTTTACTAAATATCAGGACATCATGATATATAAGTAAACAGTCCATCAATCAACTATAATATAGCTTCCAACTGGTCCATGCCTGCACGGGCAGAATAAGAAAGGTGCTTATTCTGCTTTGGTCTAATAACTAAATAAACCCAAACATAACTTCATCTTAATAAATGAAGTTTAAAGAGCTTTCTATCTCACAAGAATTCCTAAATATTACAACCTATATATTTCGCGTATGAAAGACAGGCTAAGATTCAGATTTTCCACTGAACTCAAAACAGTAACATTAAAATTTGTTTCCCAGTACACTTGCCAAAACAACCTGCCGAGCACAGCAGAGTTGCTGATCACGAAGGGGCACGCGAACTACCAAATGCGGCACGCGGTCAGCGGCAAGGTGCCCATGCACGACGCAGCACAGAGGGGACACATTGAATGTATTCAGGTAGCTCTATTTATTCGTTACTCTATGTATGAAATGTTTCTTCAACTTCTTCAAGGTAAGGCAGTGACATGTTGGAAAATTTCCAATGATATTGATTGTTTGTCATAATAAGTAGATATATTGTGTTTGTAACTATACGAAGAGGTTGTACTAATTTATTTTGATTAATTTCAATAAGAGAAACTAACTATGTATGATTGCAGGTGTTGTTGAAACTGAAAGCGCCGGCGCATCCGAGAACGATTGCACAAGACACGCCAGCGCAATTAGCTAAACACCATGGACATACGGAATGCTATGAACTACTCAGTATGTATTTCACATTCATTCTACTCAATATACTTATGTATGACTCATCTGAACATACACAATTCAGTGTTTTCCATCTTCATCCTTTATTTATCCCATATGTTAAGTACACGTACATACTCAAATAACTAGAAAACGCACTTATTAATTTCTAAAACCAATCCAGAAAATTTCCAACCGGAGCCGCCCAAGACGTCAAAAAGCCAGTGGTACCACGGCACATTGAACCGGGACGAAGCCGTGAAACTCCTAGAGGATTACTGCAAGATCCACAATTTGAAGGATAAGACTTCAGATGGGGTGTTCCTGGTGCGCTACAGCGAGCGACACACCGGCGCCTACGTTCTCACCATGCTGTGTGAGAACACTTCCTACAACTACATCATTAGGAAAGACGTGAGTTTTAAAACACAAGATTCTATGTCAATGTAAATTCTTTTCTAAATTGAATAAGTTGATAAAAATGTAATAGTATTAAATAGGCAGATTTATTTTTATTTTAATAGTTTATCAGATTACAACATGACATTTTATCAGAAATTGATGAAACAGGCTTTGTCTAATAGGGTAGTTGCCTGTGTATAAAATAAAATGTATAAATGCATTCACATAACTTTCAGTAACTTTTTATTTATTAATTTTTTTGTTCTCATGAGTTATAATTTAAATGCTTTTTTACTCCAACATTTGTGACTCACTTGTAGTGGACACAAGTCAGCCATATATTTTTTTTGATTTTTGACACACGGAAAAAAGTATCTGATTAGACTAGATGGCATTGCCGTATTGTCGGTGGTTAATGTAGCATGTACGTGGCAGAACAACGGGCTGTTCATAGACGACGGCCCGTACCTGGAGTCGCTGGAGCGGCTCGTGGAGCACTACTCGCTGGTGCCCGACGGGCTGCCCGCGCGCCTCGCGGCGTCCGTGCCCCCGCAACCCAAGCCGCCACTTCCAGAGGTATGTCACACAATAGACTCTCATCGTCATCTATACTATTATTATAAAGAGGTAAGCGTTTGTGAGTTTGTATGTTTGAGGCGGGTAATCTCCGAAACTACCGAACCGATTTCAAAAATTCTTTCACCATGATAAAAGTACATTATCCAAGATTACTATAGGATATAATTTATATCAAAATTCCCACGGGAGCGAAGCCCCGGGCAACATCTAGTCAGCCATATTTTCATTCAACATTTAAGAACATTGTTCTTGTAGGTGTTATTTCCATCTCTCTCTATCCTCAGCCATTGTTTTGACCTTCCTGAAAATGGGAGTATGTTACACAAGCCATCCTATTTAGTTATTTGAAATTAAATACCGCACCGGGTCTTCGCTCCTGTTGGACGTCGCGACGGAACTCAAACCGCCGTTTCCAGAAGTATGTTACACAAACCTCTCTTTTCTTCGCGTGTTCTCGCTTCGGAGCTGCGACACCGCGAAGCCGGAGTAAACGTAAAAAAATTTTTTTGAAGATTCGACTAATTTTACTACTGGCCACCTGCCTGACGTCCACACTCCCTCGGATTGCTATTTTTGCCTATTAGGTTATGCTTAGGTTATGTGCCCCTTAGTCGCCTCGTACCTTCCCTCCCTTAAGATGAACAATTAATATTTATCAATATTATAATTTCAGTTCTCCACAATGCCACGCACAAAGAAACCATCGCCGAGCCGCGCCGCCATGAACCAGACGCTATCCCTAGTCAAGCACGACATCTTAGACAAGATGTCACAACCCACTCCCAACAACAACACGTTCGAAATGTTAACTAGAAACCTTTCCTTTTCGTCGGATTTCGCGAACGATAGTCTAAATAATAATGAATGCCAAGACGATGACACGTACAAAGTGCCAGCCAATAACACGGCGGTCGTCACGCTAGCTGAAAATTACAACGAGATTTCTATCAATTCTGATGGACAATTATCTACTTTACAAGGTAAGATTTGTTTTAGGAACTTTTACTTTCATGTCTAGAAACAATAGGTCTATATAAAATTCTGGTAAATAATACACAATACAGTATTGTTATTTTTCTTTTTACCCCACGCATCACTGTGTAGCACTACCGCATACTAGTACTGTCTTGGTAAATTACTTTTACTAGGTTTCTGTTAAATTTTCATATTCAAAATACCAGTTCATTCGGCTCAGCCATCGTAACATGTTTCATTAAAAACCAAACTGAACTTGCAGAATTTATCCCAATGACCGAGTTAACGCTCGGCGCGGTGTTAGGCGAAGGGGAGTTCGGTTCGGTTCTCCGCGCCACACACACAGCCCCCGGACAGCCGCCCGTACAAGTGGCCGTGAAGACGTTACACATGCAGCACACTGACACCAACAAGGAGGAGTTCCTGGCTGAGGCCAAACTGATGATGGCGTTGAGGCACCGCTGCATAGTGCGGCTCATTGGTGTCTCTCTGGTGAGTTATCTTTACTCATGTAATACTAAAAAAAAAAATATTTATGTTATATTTCTGTGTTTGATAGCTACTATATAAATGAGGAAGGCAAATAGAAATACACACATTAGACACAGCATTAATACTTGAAATCTTCACCTAAGTTTCTTTAATCATAACAAAACTCTATATGCAGAAATGGAATCATATGATTTGAAAAACATAGCAAATAAATACGAAGATCTTGACGATAAACTGAAGCAATGCATATCACACAACAGAGTAATAAAAACGAAAATACTGAACCCTCCTAAAGAGGACTGGATCAACGGTGATATTGTTACTGCCATCAGTCAAAGAAATTTTTTATGGAGGCAACATAAAGATTCCCCTGGAAACAAAAGTCTGGAAGAGAATTTCAATCAAAAAAGGGACACAGTAGCTAAATTAATCTCAGGTACAAAAAATCTTATTATCTAAAATTGTTTTCAAACTGTTCACGAAATCCCAAAAAAACCTGGTCTCTTATCAACGATCTAGCTAAAAACAAACTTAATCAGGGCAGTTCTTGTCCAAAACTCTTAGTAGATTCTAAAGAAATTACCGATAAAGCGGAATTATGTGAGGTTTTTAACGCATACTTTTCCACCATAGGCTCCATATTAGCAGAACAAATACCTGATAAATATCATAATGGCGAATACAACCCTGTTATATTGCCACAAAATACGAATGGACATGAGTTGCTTGCCTTTCCTCCATGCGATGCTAAAGATGTAAAAGCGATTATTCAAAACCTTGACCCAAATTCTAGTTGTGGAATAGATAAAATCAGTATAAAAATTATAAAATGCTTGCAAGACCTAATTTCAGAACCCTTGTCGCGTTGTTTCAATAAGTTGATGATCGATGGTGTATTTCCTGATACCTTAAAGATTGCGAAAGTAACACCTATCTTTAAGTCTGGGGCCATAAACGACCCAGGCAATTACCGCCCGATCTCTGTATTGCCGGTCATATCTAAAATACTAGAAAAACTATTATATAATCATTTGCTAAATTATCTTGACACTCTCGACTTCCTGTCACCTCGACAATACGGTTTCCGGCCGAAAAGCAACACGACAGCAGCTATAATCGATCTGGTAACAAAGATAAAAGCTAACTTGGACCAGAAAAAGTCTGTTTTGGGTGTTTTTATTGACCTAAAAAAGGCTTTTGATACGGTTAGTCACAATTTACTATTACAAAAGTTAGAATGCATTGGTATAAATGGCGTTGCTCTTAAAATGTTCAAATCGTATCTAACAAATAGGGCACAAATAGTTCAAATTGATAATACTCAAAGTACGGCTCGATTCATTACCCATGGCGTCCCACAGGGTTCCATATTAGGACCACTTTTGTTCCTCATTTATATAAATGATATTCCAAAATTGGGTCTTCATGGTCATGTAACCTTGTATGCGGACGATACATGTCTATTTTATATAGGTAACAGTTTAAATGAAACTACAACACAAGCTCAACAGGATCTTGATAAGTTGTTCGAATGGTTTCAGTTCAATTTATTAACCATCAATATTTCTAAAACAAGTTATATTATATTCAAGACAAAAAATAAAACAATCCCCCCCCATAACTCTCTAAAAATTAATGATACATTTATTGAACAGAAAGCTCACGAGAAATATCTTGGCCTTAGACTTGATAATCATTTAAGATGGGATAAACAAATTTCATACATAAAAAATAAGTTAGCTTCACTTACAGGGTCACTCCGTAGTATAAATGAATGTGTTCCTAGAAAACTCAAGTACAATATATACAACTCGCTCGTAAAGTCCCATTTGTTATATTTAATAGAAATATGGGGTACTGCCGCCAAGACCGGATTACAAGAACTACAAAGAGCCCAAAACAAAGTAATAAAAGCACTATTCTGCTATCCCTACTCAACATCCACCACAAAGATTTTTAAAGAAACAAAATTAATGAACATTCAACAACTTTATCGTTATAATACTTGCATTCTAATTAGGAAGATACTAAATAAAAACATGCACACTAGTTTATCGTTTACCCAAAAATCACAACTTACTAAACGCAAATTACGTAGACCAAGTTTACTTGTATTACCAAAGATACGTACCAAGTTGGCGAAAAAAAGCATCACTTTTGAAGGAGCACTCTTGTACAACAAATTACCCTCTAATATAAAAAACGCGGAGTCCTTTCAATGTTTCAAATCACAGCTACACGATTATATTATTCAAATATAACTGTTGCTATTTATCCTGAATAAATTAAATGTATGTCGTTGATAAATACTTGTATAATAATAAACCTACATTGACATAAGGGAATAATAAGATTTTCTGTACCTTTTGTTTGCCCATTGTCTAAAATGTTAATGCGGTGACTGCATCCTAGTTTAGTTTAAGTATTGTTAATTCTGTTCTCATGTAAGTGGATTTAATGTAATCTTTTTATGAGAATAAATTCTTTAAACCTAAACCTAACCTAATCATTATATGCCGTTGCGGGTGCGATGGCTTTCAATGAATTGATATTAATAAAATTAATTGATATAGTAAATATCTAGCCAAATTCAAAGCTTTTATGCAAACGTTTGACTTTTATTTATATTTGTCTCAAAAAGCTAGAATTACTGGCATTTCGGAACGACATTTTTTGGTTGTCCATTTTCAAAGTCGATTCATCTTCCAGGGTCCTCCTTTAGCAATGGTACAAGAGCTCGTGCCTCTAGGGTCCCTACTGGAATATTTAGTGAGGAACCCGGACAAGATATCGGTGGGGTATGAGCTGCGGCTGTGGGCGTGCCAGGTGGCATGCGGCATGCGGTATCTGGAGAGGAGGAGATTCGTGCACAGGGACCTGGCTGCCAGGAACATACTGCTGGCTACCAGGTATTTTTCTTTTTTTATGTTTGGCTCGCTTACTGGCTGAACACAAAGTTATGCCTTATATAAAAAGATAAAACAAGTTGTCAACCTTTTTGGAGCCTTCTTTCTGTTTTGAACATAATAAAAAAATGTGTAACTATAAAATGCAGCATATCACTTATAAATAAACATTTCTGTAATCTATTTAGATGCGCTATAAAATTGTTTTTATGTTGTTTTACTTTGACTTTAGCTGCAGAATGTATTTGTTAACTTAATGCTAATTATATGCCAGTTTAACTATGAGACACTTAAAACGAATTCGGGTGAAATAATTTTTTCATGGAATAATTAATATTAATCCAACCATTATTATGGTTGGATTGAGCGTCGGAAAAAACGGCTTAGAAGCAGTTGGGAAGACCTTTGCGTAGCAGAGAGACGGGATAGATTTAAAAAAATGGAATATTCATAAATATATCTAAACCTATAAAACCTGCTGAAAAGTTATCAACTATGCAGGCATCAAGTGAAAATCAGTGACTTCGGTTTGTCCCGCGCGCTGTCGGCGGACAGCTCGTACTACAAGGCGCGGCGCGGCGGCAAGTGGCCCATCAAGTGGTACGCGCCGGAGTCCTACAACTACGGCACCTTCAGCCACGCCTCCGACGTCTGGAGCTACGGCGTCACGCTGTGGGAGATGTTCTCCTTCGGCCGCCAGCCCTACGGCGACATGAGGGGCATTGAGGTACGTACTCGCCTCTCTAGCTTCGCTGCCGTGGAAATATCGGGGAAATAACCTAAAATATAACATGGGTGCTGGTTTACATTTTATTCTATTCCGTGTTTGAAACACTGGCCGTGAAATGGAAAAAATCTGTCCGATTTTTTTTTCAGATTTTGCGTTATTGAGTAGGAAATCAAACATTTTCACACATATCCAACTTTCACATTTGTTTTACGTATTAATAGCATATAAGAGTTTAAAAGAATTAGTATAAATATAATTTATCTAGGATTTGATTCGGATTTTCATGCAAAACGACACTTTATTTTTAATGAATATTCCAGCGTTAATCAATTTAATTTTTCCAGGCAATACAACTAGTAGAAAGCGGGAAGCGTCTAGAAAGGCCATCGGAATGTCCGGAGGAGATCTACCAAGTGATGCTGGACTGCTGGGCCTACTGCCCCGACCAGCGGCCCAGCTTCCGGCAGCTGGTGGACGTGTTCTCGCGCCACCCGGACTACGTCAACATCAGCCAGCTGGCCATGGGGAACGACGACGATGACGTCATTGTCTAAAATGAGAATCCCGCCCGTTTGCACCGACGCAACTTCCACAGCTTTCCTTACCAGTCTCTTGAGAAACTTCACTAAAAGTTAGTTTCTATGGGATAGAAACAATATCACCTGATAGAAAATAGAAGTTGCTTCGATCCTATAGAAAGCAATAAATTAAAAATGCCTATCGATCAGTTTTGAATAACATTTCAAAATTGTGATATCATGTTAAATTAAATAGACAGCAGCGCCCTTACTGGACGTCATTGTGAGTGAGTATTGACACTTGATTATTTCTTTAAATTTTTCTTACATTCGTTTGTTCTGTTACTTGCCATTTAACTATCTTTTTCTATTCATACTTTCTCTGACGAATGGTGACGTCTGATTAAATATGCTGCTTGATACCGGCAATTAATATAGTGTTGAGAGAAAAGTGGATATCGATGATTTGGACTCTGATGTTTACCAAACGTTAGTTTAGTATTATTCATTTTGTAAATTTTGTCGAACTATCAATAATTTAGTTAATAGTATAAATCGTCAGTTCCGCAAACTCTCAAGCGATCAACAACGAAGACATTATGTAAGTGTAAATAAACTTGACAATGATTTGCACAAGTTTTTTAAATCAGCAATGTCACTCAGTAATTATAATATTACTAAGTCATAGCTAAAGACTAGTGTTTGTGAAATTCAAATTAGTATAATTTTATTGATGAAGGACTTATATTATACATTAGGAAGATATTTACAAAGTTTTATATTCTAGGCTTCATTTCTTGAAAATCTAGTAATCCGACTAGATTAACTAGATAGATTTTGCATTTTATTTCACAAAAACTATGTACAAATCATAAATACATTATTTGTAGATATGGAAATGTTTAAGACATATAATAATACGCGTATTGTCCGTTCTTTCCGTATTTTATTCTACATATAGTAGATTATTTACAGAAATTAAGCTGTTACTAGTAACCGCCTAAAACAAAAGGAATTGAATATATTGGAGTAAGAAAAATATAATTTCGTTTTAAAAAATATAATGAAATCTATAATGTAATAATTTACAAATAAGATTTAGCCTAAAAATTGGTTTTGAAGTAATCTTATAGATTTATAGGCAGCTAGCGTTTGGAACTCTTATATATTATATTGTGGGTAGATCTTCGGAAACTGTGTAATGTGAATGCCTATTTGTACTGCCGTCTATGACAGACGTGCAAATATTTTACATACGAGCTTTATAAGTAGTATTTGATAAGGAAAGTATATTTGCCAGACGTGCCTACTTTATTCAACTATATGAACATAATTGTAAATAATGTTGTTTTTATGTTTTTGTTAAAATATTGGGAAAAATACTAAAATTTTCATATGTAACTATTTTACTTCTAATTTACGACGATTATTTTATTTTTCTACATGTGTTTTGCAAAATTTGGAATGAAAAATATTCTGTACATTCCATTTTAAATAGTAGAAATATAAGACGATTTCCTATTACACTAAAGTAGCCAAATTCGACACATTTCATCCATCGCGGATTCCGATGTTTTTACATCAGCGAAAATTCCTGCACACAAATAGGTAGTAATAAAAATAAATTTAGATCTGTTTCCCATAGAAAAATTCAAAGGTGCCACTGGACTGGGCTCACCCATTTCTGGGTAACCTATTAAAAATGTGTAATATTCCTAACAATGTAAATATTCAGATGTATTTTATGTTATTTTTATTTATGTATTTTATGTTGATAGTAATCAAAGCTTTTATTTTTTAGGAGAAATTAATGTGAAGTTTTAAGTCAATGCTTTTTGTAATTAAATGTCGAAATGCCATTTATATGCCATAGTAGAGGATTTTCATATCAAACCGTAATGATTGCCATGAGGTTGTGTTATATAATGTACAAAAAGCTATATAGTTACCCGATTTATATGTTTATTATTTAGAGAATTTATATTAAATTCTGTATGAGTCTGATTTAGCTTATATGTTTTATAATGTGACAGATCTTATTTTTAATTAAGAAAATGTGATAAATGGTATTTATAAATAAATAACAAATTACGTTGAAGAAGTTTCTCTTGGTTTTTTAACAACTTTTCATGAAGCCTGCTACACCCACCATAAAATGCAATATTGACTCAGCTTAGGCTGAAACGAACTCTGATAGCATCGAAGAGTCGAGATAGACTCAACTTTACAAACATATATATGAACCCTGAATCTTTTAGCACCCCTTATTTAACAGTCATGTAAAATCACTGTCACTTTAAATGTCACAACCACAGAAAAATATTCAATTTAATTATTTTATTAATAGAATTTTAAAGAATAAATTCACTATATCACAAACTGTAACACTTAAATTTGTATCTATGTACACTTTAGTCCTCAGTCATTGTTGTACACATTTTCACTGTGACCTCAAAAAGTCAAACCGACTTTTTACATATAAACACTGATCAATTGCATTTTCATAATGTTAAATACAGTTAAATGTTGATCCGGCACTCGTGATAGGGCGGCGGCGGGGTCTCGCCCCGGTGCAGTCGGACCGCGTCGGGCTGCAGCGGCGCCGCGCGCGCGGCCGGCAGACCGTACGCCGGGAACCCGTCCGGCAGCGACAACTCCCGCCGCAACGTCGGCGGAGTCTCCAAGTCAGGATTCAACACACTACTCCACAGCAAATTCGACTCCTCAGACCGATGTATTCTCCTTCTCTGCCTCCTCGTTTCGGGCCTTGTACAATCCAACTGCCCACATTTACAGAACTTCCTCAGCCAAATATACGTCCCGACGACTCCTATCGCCAATCCCAGCTCCAACCCTATTATAAACGATTGAAACGCAGAGAAGTCTTCGTCGAACTTCTGGAATGGAGTCTGCGACTGTTTGGGGTGTTCTAGAACCGGATTAACCGTAGTTTCCGTTATGTTCCATATGTCATTAACGTCCACGTCTTCCTTTTCGACCACCGCGGAAACCATTTTCTCCAACATTATTGGCAATTTCTTTTTACATTGCTTAGTGTACACGATGTTATGAGATGTGATCCATGCCTCAACGGCAATAAAATCTGGAGTACATTTTATGTTGTCATTTCTAAATTCAAATCTGTTTAGTTTTCTCAGTGGTCGCAGGGTTTCAAGAGACACGGATGTTATGTAATTTTCACTCAAATCCAGTCTTTTCAAGTTGGGCAGTCGATTGAATAATCTGTCTGGAAGAGCCTTGATACGGCATCCGTTTAAGTTCAGTGTCTGAAATGTGAGATTAAATTTATATTAATAACAAAAGCTAAAAGAAATCAATACCAGAGAATGGCTTATATCATTAAATTATTATATTTCATGTTGTGCAGTAATTTAAATTTTATTGCACAACATAATCATAAATCTAATTCGATAAATATTTAAAAACACAACAATATTAGCTTGTGGTAAAAATATTAAAATGTCTTATATTTCAAAGAAAGAACAGCTGCACCCTTATTGCATGCATGAAAGAATGTTGTAGATAAAAATCAACTTTAATAAGATCGCTATAGGTATATATTTTTAAACTGTAAAACAAAAGAAAAAGTATAAGATAAAGAACTTGCCCACCTGCAACTGTTGATGCATAATGATCGGTTCATTTTTAATATCTTCGAATATATTTCCCGACAGATCCAGACTGTCCAGCAGAGGAGTATCCCAGAAGAGATCAGAGGGGATGTACCGCAGTCTATTGTTGCTTAGGTCCAAGTGGACTAAGTCTTCTAAGCCAGCGAACGCGTGCAAGCCGATCCAAAATATCAGGTTGTAGGAAAGATCTAGTACTTGCAGTGACATGTAGCCGATTTCCTGTCGATTTATTTTAATCAGTGGCGTAATGTCCAAATAATAAGCAAGCATTTTAATGATACCTCACATGAAAACAGAATACTCCTTTTTAGAGCAGTTTTTTTTATTCAAAAATACATTTTCCCTTTTAACTCTTGTTAGTCTAACTTGAAAATGTAATACCAAAACTTGGTCAAGGCACAGCATATATTTCAAGGTAACTGTAAATCAGTGTCTTGTGTATTGTGGTCATGCAAGACTTTGAGACATTCAAAAGGAACTTACTTTGAAACAATAGTTGTCCAGCTCCGTAATGGCATTGTGGCTGAGAACATACACTTGAACAGCTTTCGGCACTCCCATTTCCACACTGATAATATTTTGGTCCACACACGTCGCACGATTCAACCCATTTTCCAAATCACAGTCGCACTGTTTCGGGCACAGTTCCGCAGAAACACAAGCCAAAATATACAATAACAAACAGTATTTTACCGCCATTTCTTATAATTTCGCACAATAGCTTGGCGCAATATTTGCACTTGCATTGTTGAGCAAAAACTTATCTGACTCACAGTTTTCTATAAAATGGAGCATTGAATGATAATGCTCGACTTGATATGGACACAATCACTAGGCACAAGCGACAAGAAAAGTTGATTTCTACTTGGCTCTTATTACAATGTCATAAGGTTTACAATCAAACGCTTTTGTCAGGCGACTTTCCTCGTTGACTGTACAGGTGATAAGATAACAAGTATTTGTTTTATGCTGAACCAAAATAGTCTCTATCTCTCTATACCTGCTATGAAAGATAATGATTTGGTTACATTATTGTGATAGAGTTATCATGATTATATTGCTGACTGGGTAACCTACTCTAAAATCTTAAGTAGTGAAATAATACAGCATAAAATATATAAAATCATTATCTAATACTTAAGTATAATACAAAATTCAATTCATTATTTACAATCACATTTAAATATAATACACTATGACAAAAGACTTTAAAAGATCACATAACGATTCTAATAATAAAGGTGGGATTACACATACTTTATAAAATACTCAGAGATTCACTTATTCCGTTATAGATTTTAAAGAGATCCTAAAGTTCTGCTGCAGTCGAGCCGTAACATCTCTTCATTGTGTAGTCGATGCCCATCAAAGCATTTCTCATGTCGTGTACCGACGAACTGATTGATTCAAACGTGCTTGCAAGTCGATTGACTGCTAGGGCCTGGAAAAATATACAGATGTACAATTAAAAAAATAATAACAATAAAAACCTAATCAAAATAATAATATATACAGATTACAAAATAAAATAAGTAAATGATTTTTGTGGAAATAGATGTTTAACCCCCGACGACAGAAGAAGGGGGTTAAACATGTCCGTGTATCTGTATGGTTGTCCGTGGCGTCATAGCAGCCAAACGGCTGAACAGATTTTGATCTAGTTTTTTTATTTGAAAGATAATTTAATCGAGAGTGTTCTTTGCTATGTTTGGAAAATGTACGTTCAGCCGTTTGGAAATCATAGACTCTTTTCTAGCAGATGAGATGATGCCAGCAAATGTGGTGTCTATAAAATGTTTTACTCAGAACAATTTTTTTTGCTTGTTACTGTGTCATGTTAATTTTGTGAACCAACACTTAAAAATAATTAGTTACTACACAAAGTAGTCACAAATAGGGCCTTGCTTGCTATGAAAAAGAGGCCGACCCAGAACAAGGTAGTCGACGATTTAGTTGCAAAACACATAAGAATTGGAGGAGTTACGCAACGGACAGGGATGGATGGCGAAACAGAGGGGAGGCCTTTACCCAGCAGTTGGACACCATAGATTAATAAAAAATAAGTAAAACCTTACTTGGACATGTGCTGCGTCTGCGAGTCGTCCCAGAGCTTTGGAATTATCAAGTGACGCCTGCGCCACCTGCGACATGGCAGTTGCCTGTTGACCCATGACATCCACCTATAAACACAAAACAAATCATAATTATTACAGAAATTCCTCCATTAATATATATAGGTATTATATAATAACTTTGTTAGATTCTCCATTTCACACTTGGGTAAAATCTACCTACATACTAGTGGCCTTCACTCTCAGGGAAGTTGATTATACTCAAAGGAGTTTATGATAGAAGTCCTAATCTATAGTTTAACAACTATCAACTTGCCTTTATGACTCTCCAAATTTCAACTATCTCCACATAAAAAATAATTTATTTATCAACATACTTTTACATCTAAAATCTAGTATTGTAGAGTAATATTAATATGGATTCTCTCCTACTCCGTTTAAATGAACTGGACTGGCATTTAAATACTATGTGGGAAACTTAATAAATATATATATAAATCTAATTTAAGGACTTGAAGAAGTTGGTATATAAATATTCTCACCAATTTTTCCATCATGCCTAGCTGCCGTTCTTCAGACTCACTGGGGAATGTGTCAAATTCATCATCTTTGTCAAACATATCATCAAGTGAACCATTTTCGTCATCTCCATTGCATGGCTCTTCTTTGACACTTCTCTTTTTCCCTAAAAATTCAATTATCTATAAAATGCTTAAAAATGTAGTGGAATATCATAAAGTATTCTCAAACTACACATAAATGCAGACAAATGTGTACAAAAGTCAATATTTTAAATTAATGTAATACTTCTTTAAAGCTAGAATTATTGCAAGCCAAGCACAATTTTTTTTGCAAAAGGCTTACTTCCTGTAGCGGGTTTGCCCTCACTTAAATCTATAATTTTCTGCTCTAATGCTGAAAGTGATCCACTTGATTTTCCTTTTTCTATTTGCTTCTGTTTCAACACGATACTCCTTCTTTTGTCTGACCAAAACTGAAATAAATATTATTTAATAGCCATTTTTAATGAAAATAGCCTCCAAACTTCAATTCGAAGATGGCACCCCATGATGATGATGATACTTAATGTCCCAGTGTTGACCTCCCATTCCTCCAAGCCATTCAATCTTGGGTCATATTGCACCACCTTTTACAAAACTTATCAAAATAGATAAGTTTGATAATGATAATGAGATAGATAAAGTGTAATGACCACAGAAAAGGAACTATACGTAAAAGTTATATGTACCATCTGTCAAGAAAATGAATAAACAGATTTTCAACAAACTTTTATTAGACATTTGCCCAACCTTTATCCAGCCTTTAGTAGATTTTACAGATCCATCGATTGAGTTTGCGATACTAGATAATTCTTCCCATCTTTTCTTAGATTTCTGATGGCTTACTCCATGGCGAAGTTTCTTGGAAGCTAGGTCTGGATGTTTTTCCATAAAATCAACCATTGCATTCACCTGTGCCAAACTGGGACGACACATCTATAATTAATATTCGATTTATATTATTAGGTAGGTACATAGGTTTGTTTTACATGTATTTATTTGAAAAGAAATATGTACATATTTTAAACACAAAATATAAATATAATTTTTATTTTTAACTTACACGACCACTGTCTACGTTTTCCGAATCAAGTAAATCTGACATTTTGCATGAAGATGAAATTTTTTAAAATGATAAATTAATTTAATTTTATATAAAATATTGTAAATTAGCGCTTCGAGAAATAAATAATATCAACAAAACAACATTGACATCGACAGGACGAGATGAGATACCTATTAAGCAAGGACAACAGCTTTTATTTTCCCTTTTATGACTGGAAAGGTGACGTTATGATGGCTGATACATTGATCCAGTCACTGGATCCAGTGGCACGCAGGATTCAGCTACTGGACTGGAGTTTAAAGGAAAAAGGAAGGATTTAGTGGATTATCCTGAAAATAATAACAATATTTAGGTTATGTTTTGCATTATTTGGTCATCTGTGGTCATAAACCGATATAACTTGTTTTCACTGAAGATCTTACCTGTATGAAGTCCATATTTTAATAAGTCTTCACGTGTGAAGTGTTCCGAGCTTTTTTTCGACCGTTTACTGGGTCGAAAATTTTGCAGCGTGAGTATCGCTTAGTTTTCGAAGTTTTTTATCTTATGGAAAACGTTTTTTCCCAATATTTCGGCACCCGAATATGTTACATTGTTATATATTTTTACAAACGAATGCGTACATAATGAAAGATTTAATAAAGTACTCTAACATAAACGTTTTAATCGACATAGCAAAATGCGGCAAAGCTTTTGTGTACCTAACATACAGTGCTGTACTCTGGCGGGATAAATGTGCAGTAATACACATTTTGAAAAAATATGTTGAGAGCACAATTATGGCAACATTTTAATTGGCATTCAATGACAAACAAATGTGACGAGAAAAAAAAAATAGAAATCATTTGTCTTGTCTTGCTTGTCATTTTGCTGATTTTCGAAAAATATTACTAGGAGAAAATATTTTGTTAGGGCTTGATTACCTACCATAGCATAATTTTTGATGGATGTTTACATTCCTGAAATAAAGCGTTTGTGTTCGGGTTATTTTATTAAATAAAACTTTGTGTTAATGTAAGGTGAGCAATTCCTTTAATTTCAGCTGATTACTGTTTGTATCAGGAGACCACTTTTTGTCTGATAATATAGTGAACTGTTTCAGCTATGTATTCATTTGAAGGAGACTTCAGGCGAAAGCCTAAACAGAACTTATCAGGTGCCAGCGCCCAACGAAAGACAGACAGAGAGGCCTTGATTTTGCAGACTCAGCAACAAAGACAAAAACGAGAGGTGTGATCTTATTTCGTGATGTCTAGTAATTGTTTTTATGCTTTCTGAAATCATACTTTTGTATTTACTCTTATTTTTACACCATATTTTCCTATTTTGAGTGACCTCTATCAACTTTGATGATAAATACTTGTGACATGTAAATTTCTGCAAAATTGATGAACACAGGTGTTTGTGAAAATTGTTTTATTAATTCTATGTGTTATGGCTTATTCTATACATTAGCACAGTATGTATACCTAAAGGAATTTAAAAATTTAGGAGGTCAGACGGCGTCTCAACAGTACCATTAAAATCCAAGCATATGTTAGAAGCTACCTCACCAGAAAACATTGCAAGCAACATGAGCGGGAACTGTTTGATAGCATGTTTGTTGTAGTCAACGGGGATGACCAAGTGGTCTTGTCAACTTTGATTGCCAAGTTACTATTTTTCTATAATGACAAACAGGATTTTTCTAGATTGGTAAGTATACTAGTTTATATATTTTTTGAGAAAGTTTTTAATTTATATAAATTACAGTATATGAATTTATTTGTGAATCATAGTAAATACCTATTATATATTTTATATGGTTGAATTTACTTTAGGTTGCTGTCTCACAATTATTATTGAAACAATGGAAAAGTCTCTTCAAAAGTTGTGGTTCTTGCATCCTGATTAGAAGGCTCCTCTCATTGCATTTAAGATTGTTGAAAAGGGAGTCTGAGGTGAGTAAAAATAAAGTAAGATAATATAAAAATATTTTACCACAACACTGCAACTGGGAATATGCATTGATGAGAGTATAGATGAAATGTGAATTATGTAAACATATGTACTCTCTGTAGCTGACCCTGGATGCAGGGAAAATTGAAAATACTCAGATGAGAGAGAGATGCTGTGCTGTGTATTGTCTGGTGCTGTGTGGTGTATTGTCAGTTATATTTTTCTATTCTTTTTTCTGAAATTTGTGAAATAGCAAAGATAATTTTTTTCCAGGTTCCTCTTGCAGTGCCTCTGAGAATGTTTGAAGTATTCACGTCTCTTGCGTCTGCAGAATCAGCAATGACATGTGATGAAGCTGTGAATGCTATAGGCAACACATTTTTATACCTTGTTAAAAGAGGTGGGTTTCTATTCTAGTTTTGTTGAATTCTAGATTTTGTGTTATAGGGTTCTAAAGAACAGAATAACAGCTTTAAAAGCTCTCTAAGTGTTAGAGATTAGTTAAAAGGTAACCATATATGTAGGAGGGTATTGTAAATGCACTTGTTATTATAAAGAAGGAAGTGTTCATAAGTTCATGTGTTGAGGAGATAGAATCCTCAGAACTACTCAATTGTGTCAAATATTCTTTAACAGTAAAAGGCTTATTTAATTGTTAGTTAGTCGCAAGTGAAGCACTGGGACTGAACCACAGTTAGCCCATCAACACTATTCATATCCATACTAATATTATACATGTGATAGTGTTTATGTTCGTTTGTTCTTTTTGACTTTAAAATGAAACAATAAATGTGAATTAGATTTTTTTGGTGGATATACTTAGTGTGTTCATGCAGAAAGTTGCGAAAGGGTACTTCTTTTTATAATATGTAAGATAAGAGTTAAAAAATCACCTTGCTCTATAGGAGCATGCTACATGTTTTTAAGTTTGAATAAAAAAAGGTTTGCATAACATTTTGATTATATCTTCAATTCCAGGCTACTTTAAGGACTTATGTGAATTGTTGTGTCAAAAAACACCACCATTGTATGGACCATCCCCTAACCCACCTACTCCGCTCAGTGGAGCCCTACTTGACCTTATTCAAAGACCAATCAACTTAGCTACTCACACCAGTCTATCAGGATATGAGTAAGTGATCTATTTATATTTGCTAATCAACTAGATTGATCAGTAACATCATATATTTAATAAAATCCTACTACTATTAAATACAAGGAAATAATGTTAGATACTGTAAAGTCTTTATCTTAATTTTTTTTCAATTTACAGTGACACTATAATGTCTGAATTTGCTTCAGCATTTTTGTGTAATCCATATCCGGAGCCTGTGGAAATGTACATAATACCCTCTCTCTCAGACCGCGCCAACCACAAATTTCCTTTTCTATCTCTTGTTCAATGCTTACGGGATAAAAACAAGTTTTCAAGTAAAGTTTTAGCAAACGACTCTTGGTTATTACATTCTGTTCTATCACTGGAACCTCCAGACTGGGGTAAGTGGCGAAATAAACTTTATTTATAAGCTTATTTAACTTGCAATGTATTAAAGTCCATAATTTAAGTATAATTGTTTGCATGGAATGTTGCTAATCAAATTACATATTTTGTTTGTTACCTTTTAGAACTGTGTTTTACTGTGATTAAATTCATAATAAATATTTTTATTGCAGTCAGCCGTATACGGAATCTGGACAATACAAGACTGCCAAACAATCCTATTGTTTTAGATTACCTTAAACTAATAGCTAAATTAACTGTAAATGTATGTAACAAACAAATAACATATGAGTACGAAGATTCCCTCTATAGTCAAGAGACAGCGGCGGACAAGGATGACGATAGTGACAGTGAGACTGAAGTTAATCCTACATCTGTGAGGGAACAAACTTTGCTCACTCGTTGTATAGAGCTTCTCAATGAGCCGGACCGTTGTGTGATGGTCACATGTACACAGATTACTGAGATCGATCTCAGTGATGAGTTCCTAGACTGTGTTTCTGAAATATGTCACAATTTGTTGCTCAGTCACAGGATGGCTTTACACAAATATAGGTAAGAACATGTTTTGCTTTGTTTCTTTAATTAAAAATATAATTAATAAGTGATATAGACTAAATTATAAAGAAATAATATATCCTTAATGTACAATATGCTCTGGCCCAGTCGTCTTTTAAGTCACGTTTACACACGGTGTGAAAAACAAGCAACGAATATATTATGGCATCGGCGACGTATGAAATTTTAATGTGGCAGTAATTTACTGTCTTGTTCTCATTGTATTGGTCTTAAGATCAAAGCATATATTTTTGCAGATTGCTATACACCCTAGCATTTAAGCCGATTTTCCTGCGTGGTTTATGGCGTTGGCTGAGCAGTATGAGCCACGAGTCTTCTTTTGGCGGCTCGGCCACGCCGCTCCTCTCCGCTTTATCTCGAGGCTTAGGCGCCGACTCAGCAGTTTTAGGCCTGAATCGACTGTTGGCCCCACTGGCTGTGTTCTGCGCGCTGTTTTCTTTGCTCATTGGCACGCTACACGATACGGAGTTCTGTCGGGACGCTGAGGACGATGAAAGTATGAGTTGTAAGTACTGTAGTCGATTAGATTGAAGCTCACATTTGGCCCAATAGGTATTTTTTATCACACGTAATAGATTACATCTATTACTAAATAACATATACAAAAAACACATATAAACTGATCATACCTTTTTTTCCAGTGTTTATCAAATTTGATATAACAGGGTGGTGGTATAACCACAAATGTTGAACTCTAAAATATGGTCAGAATATAAAGCGTCGAGAGTTTTGAATTGTTTAGGAATGATGAATGAAAAATAGATTGTTTCATGATACCCTTACAATACTGTGCATACTAATGACACTGTAGCAAATCCTGTGGAAAACGCCTTGACTTTTCTTGTTTTGTTATGCCTTTATGGTTTTAATAAAGGTGAAAAAATAATTTCAGTGGGTCCGATGTCATCCGAATCAAGTTCGGGCGGGGGTCGCGTCCACGCGTTTTCTTTCACCGAACTCGGTGGTCTTTGTCTGACGTTGAGACACGTGTGCCTGGGGCTGGTGGAGCTGGCGTACCCGGACACGAGGGGGGTGCTGTCGTCCTACCGTGACGCGGTCACTGACCCCGCCCACAACCACAGCCCCAACACCTATACTGCCGCCTGGTCGCATCTGTTCAAGGTCAGTGAATTCAATATGACATATTAACCTGATTTTAGCGCTCATCAACACTCTCCAACAGCTCCCAAAGAAACTTTGATTGATTGATGGCAAACAAGTGCTCCTTAGAAGCTTCCCTGGTGGACTGTCTGATTTGAACTACAAGTGACTTTAACGTATAATTTGGTGCATCAATCAATCATATATATGACTATCCGCCCGGCTTCGCTCGGATAAACCATAGATCGTATTATGATACGATCATACTCCAGAAGGTTTCGTCTACCTCTTGGGAATTTAGGAACGTCATAATATATTATTGGTATACAAGAGCTATTATTGGTTAGCTGCGACTCTATCGCAGCTAACCAATCACATTGCGGTGTGGTTGCCGTGGTGTCACAGTGTCGTACTGTGATTGGTTAGCTCCGTCTCTCTGTGAATCGAGTATTTTAGTATTTTCCTCTGATCCTAAATTGGTGTTCCTTTGAGAAATAACGAAATATGAATATTTTAGGTTTGTACCCAACTACTCCGCTTGCTGTACGCGCGCGACAGCCGCCTTCAGTTCATCGGGCCGGAGGCGTGGCCGGCGCCCGGGGCCGTGCCGGAAGGGGGCGCCGCTGTACTGCTTGTAGCGGGAACCACACAGCGGGCACATCCCAGGCAAGCGAGGCCCTTGTCTGCCTTGGCTAGAGATACTGGTCAGTTACGTCATTATTGTGTTATCTTATTTTTAATAACACATAACTTGAAATTACGAGAAATAAGAACGCTAATATCAGCTAATAAGCAGTAATATATTAAAACATAATAACCAGTATAATAAAAAAAAAGGTTTATATGTATTTTCTTACAGAGGAAGGCCCGCCGCTTACAATAAAGGAACTCAGAACAGTCACAATCCTGCGAGAGATACCGTTCTTGGTGCCTTTTTCAACGAGAGTTTTAATATTCCAAGGACTACTCATTAGGTATGTTAATATTTTAATAATAAACCGTTCGAAAACGTTTCAAAAATATACTATAAATGTTGCAAACTAGCATTGGTGGGAGAGGGTTATGGGTTAAAACAAACATTTTCATATGACAATTCCTTTCAAATTTGAAACCACAAAGTTCTACAGGTGTAAACAGTCTGCCACATACACATACTTAAAATTTATTTGTTAATTTTGTTACAGGGAAAAACATGATCATTGGTATGAAATGAGCAACTTCAACGAAGGCCCGTCAATAAATATCAGTGTGCGGCGCACGCATTTATACGAGGATGCATTTGATAAACTTAGCCCTAGCAATGGTAAGCGTGGATATTTAAAATTCCAAATTATATACTGTTACCATAGATAAATAAATGATAGGTCGTCGCGCGCGATACCTAGTGCTTAAAGAGGCAGAATGAGGGAAGAGTGTTCTGTATTCAGTAAAACTTTTGAATTTATCGCGAACAGAATATACCGACAGCACTTAACACATCATATATTCTGTTCGCGATATATTCAAAAATTTCATGCGTTTCCTGAGTTAGGTGTATAATTTATTATATTTTTACCCGAGCGAAGCCGGGACGGGCCGCTAGCATACTATATATCCAGCGAAGGCTCAAGTAACCAAATGTGTATTATCAGAACCGGATATGAAGCTGAAGCTGCGCGTGCAGCTCATCAACCAGGCGGGCGCCGAGGAGGCGGGCGTCGACGGCGGCGGGCTGTTCCGGGAGTTCCTCTCCGAACTCCTCAAGTAAGGCCCACCACTCATGTCTTATTATTCATCGTATTGTAATAACAAATAGATACTACTTTATATACTATATAATATAGTACTTATATATTATTTACTTTTAATTTGTGCTTTAGTTACATGAATTTCAAACACATGATCATTGGTAGGATAAAAAAATATTGTTTTGTATGTGGTGGTGGTGTGTTCTTGACATTTGGGAAGACATGTCTAATTTAATCTGGTGGCAAGTAACCTATTTATACCATAAGTATTATTATTAAAACATACGTGTTTAGCTGTAGTACATAATCTAAATATGTACTACAGCTAAAGACTGATGATGATGACACAAATCTTAAATCAGTATTTTGTTCTAGATCTGCCTTCGACCCCAACCGGGGTTTATTTAGATTAACGAAAGACAACATGCTGTATCCCAACCCTGGCGTCAACTTGTTGTACGATGACTTCACAATGCATTATTACTTCGTTGGACGAATGTTGGGGAAGGTGAATTTTTATTTATTTTTATATTTGCTTTAAATTTATCATTTTTATTATTTAAATATGACAAATACCATAACTAATATACAAATAGACCAAGGCTAGTGATAAAGTCGCTATGTCTCGAACAAATGTAATTATTTTTTTCATAACGCATTAATAGTCGTGTGTAGTGTAGATGTTAATATTATGTTCAGTTCGGTGAAAAAATATGATTTTTATTGAATTTAATAAATTAAAATTTTCCAGGCGCTATACGAAAACCTTCTCGTGGAGCTGCCTCTGGCAGAGTTCTTCCTGAGCAAGCTGTGCTCGACGCGGGAGCCGGACGTGCACGCGCTGGCGTCGCTGGACCCCGCGCTGTACCGCGGGCTGCTGCTGCTGAAGGCGCATCGTCGTGTGGATGTGCCCGACCTGGGGCTCGACTTCACGCTCGTCAGCGTCGAGCTGGGGGAGCAGCGGGTGAGCCTGGACATTCTTTATTTGCTTCTTACACAATATTATCATACACAATATTTTGAAAAATACACGTTTTGCGAAGCTACGACAAGTGATCATTTTGCGAAATTTACATTTCGCGTCAGTCCATTTTGGTAGTTACCAAAAACCAGTGTCAAAATTACATGTCCGCCTTCAACATACTTTAACATTCTATCTTTTTACTTTGCACTGTTTTAAATCTATTGCAAATGTATACTGAAAATGTCGTTTACATATTATCCCAAAGGCAGAGTAATAAATTTAGCCCATTGTATTCTCTGTAAAGATGTGCAATAAATATATGTTCCGATCTCATACCTCTCTTGTAATCGTGAGAGGACGAACAATCAAAATATGAATGTACTGTGATGTGTTGTGTTAAAATAATTTTTGGTCATAAATGATTTAATAAAATTTTATTTATAGATAGAGGAATTGAAACCCGGTGGTGCCAATATTCCCGTCACAGCTGAAAATAGAATAGAGTACATACATCTAGTCGCAGATTATAAATTAAACAGGTAATTTTGTGTTTGCTTATTGGACAATATAAAATAATAATGACTTATGTAACTTTCTCGTTAATTATTCGCCTACTCGTTCTATGATATCAGTGTCACAGATTATTCACGTACCCGACTTGAGAATATATCTATTTCACTTACATCCTATTAGGAAAGTCGTATCTGTAAAATGTACCGGCTCGATTTGAAACTTTTGACGATAGGACTGCTTACATACAGTATGGATTCGGGCCAAACATAATGGTCCCGAATTTAGTCGGCGCCTCTCAATAATAACATTTTACTCGCTTTTCAGAATATTTTTGATTGGACCACACTCAACGGAACCACTAAACAAACGAACACAACCTACATAGACAAACATTTTACTCGTAAAAATATTTGTCCGCGCTGGGAATCGTACTCAGGGCCAGCTGACGGGCGTGATCACCACTACGCCACAGGGGTCGTCAATTCAACTCTAGATTTAAACTATACTCCTGGTAATGTATATGTTGTTTCAGGCAAATAAGGTTACAATGCAACGCGTTCAAACGCGGGCTAACATCAGTTGTGAACGCGGAATGGCTGCGGATGTTCTCGTGTCGGGAGCTGCAGCTGGTCATCTCCGGCGCCGAGGTGGCCATCGACCTCGACGACCTCCGCAGGCACACACAGTACACAGGTCAGGGGATTTCACTTCTAACTTTTGGCACAATATAATAAGAGATCCTCCCCCCACCCGCTAACAGTTACAGGTAGTGTAACTGTTGTGGGTCCCCTATTTCAGTCACTCGTGAAATAAAATGATAAACTTCACGAGGAATGCTTACGGTTAGCTGGGAGAGAATGCTTTTAGGATTAGGTTCGCCAAATGTTTTTACTTGGAAAACAAAGTTTAATAAATAAACTCTTAAGGGCATGATTTTCAACAGGTGGTTTCTCGGACAATCACCCGACGGTGCAATGTTTCTGGAAGGCGGTGGAGAACTTTACGGACGACCAGAGAAGGCAACTTCTCAAGTTCGTCACTAGTTGCTCCCGACCACCTCTGTTGGGATTCAAGGTATTTAATACTCAATATTAATTTATTCATAATATTTTTTAAACAGATAGAATAGTAATAAAATAATTAGTATTATACTATATGTTACAATATACGTTTGTATATAAAAACATGCATTTATTATTGCTTAACGTCATATAAATTAATGTGTTTGTGTATCCGTTTTTACGTCCAAACGGAGTAACGGATTGAGATGATTTTTGATGCGGAGATAATTGAAGAGTTGGAGAGTGCACGTAATTTGCCAGTTTACGCAAGACATGTGCAATAAAAGCATTCAATTAAAACTTTGAAGATTATCCAAAATGTTATATGTTAGGATCTGCAGCCGCCATTCTGCATCCAGTCGGCGGGCGCGTCGGACCGGCTGCCGTCCTCCTCGACCTGCATGAACCTGCTCAAGCTGCCCGAGTTCCACTCCGAGGCCGTGTTGGCTGAGAAGTTGCTCTACGCCATACAGTCCGGCGCCGGCTTCGAACTCAGCTAGGAGTGCGTGAATGACCCCCACTTCGTTTCTCTTTAAGGCTTGTGTCGCCGTGTCCTAATAAAGTATCAGTATAATGAAGTATATTGAATAAGGCTAACTGGCAAATAACTTTTGCTAATGTCTACATGCTCAGCTCATGATTCTGAACAACTTTAAAAAAAAAAAACAACTGTTCTATACAACCATCGATTGAGCATGTAGATAAAATAATGCCAATGTGTAAGAAATCACCCTACAAATAACACAGACTACAAATACCAACAACTTATTTGATGTGTTACAAACATCATGTCTAAATGAAAAGAATTAAACTATTTGTAAATAGCGGACAATTTATTAAACATTTTATTTTCAGGATATTTCGCTGGCAAGACCGGTGTTTATTACGATGGAGGTACATATATATTATTATTATTATATATTATTATTTCCCTGCAATATTATCATGATAATATTATAAATCTCATTGTGATAATATATTAGTACTTATACATAGTATTTAATGTTGTAAATGTTACCTACCTGCTGTTTGAATCGACGTTTGTATAATACTACTTTCTTTAACTATTTTGAGTATCGCTATGAAATCTATTTATTTTCTCTATACATTTCTTATTATAAACCCTGTGAACTACAAAAATATTTATTTTATATTAGCGTTATGGTTGTTGTTTATAGGGCATGTAAATAAAACTAGAGAAACATTCGAATTTATATATAATACTTACGACACAGATATATGGAATTGTATGAAAAGATATATTTTTTGTTCAATTGAACATTGAACTTGTATGTATATGAAGATTGGACAATTTTGAATGCGGCTCGTCGCATTGTGAATCATCGCGCATGATTACCGATCTGTGTAATGCGATTTTATATTTTAGTACCTATACAATAAAGTTGTCAACTCCCTGCGTCTTGTGTTTCACTGTCAACCTAAAAAAGTAAAAGGATAGACTTGCGTTTTCCCATTTAAAAAACCCTAATTTTAAACAACTTTGTACCGACGTCATGACTCAGTTTACATATCATTTTTTCTCGTTGATTTTTTTATTTTACTATAGTTATCTATCGCTGTAACAGTGTTTGCCATAGAAATATGAGAAAAAATTGTTGATACAAGATACGACAGTGATGTATATTGGTTCATAGTGTTTGTTTAGTAACAGGCGAGCGCAGTCGTCGCGGTAGGTAAAGCACTGCCTTACGCTATATATACTTATAGCTATTATTCACGCGTCGATCACTCACAGATTGAATGGTCGATACGAATTCAATTAAAGATTTATTACCAACATCACCTTAGCGGCCCAGACCTTGGCAAAGAGCGCATTTATCAAGTACTGTCGGCATCAAAACAGGCAATACTATCAAACTGATCAAGCCGTTTGTGGCGAATATAACTACTTAAACCGTGGAAGAATTTATTACATTTTACTTTTTTGGATATTTTATAGCCTCTATTATGGCTTAGGTAGCTCAATCAACAGCAAACTTTAGCAATATGTGCGGCACGCGCTTTCTTTGAGACACAAGAACTGTAATTAGTTTATAGGTACATATACAGTTGTAGCACTTCTTCTGTGTCTTATTGTATATACATCGAATTGAAATCTTATATAACACTAGGAATAAATCCCGGCTTTGCTCGTATAAAAACATAAATTAGGATAACTAAACCTTCCTCAGGAATCACACTATCTATTGCTCAAAACCGCATGAAAATCTAAACAGTAGTATTTGACTTTATCGCAGACAGACAGACGCAGCAGACACAAAATGTTAAGTTTTACAATACTATGTACATAAGGATTGGTAAAATACAACATAGTGTCAGCGACTGTACTTACAGACCTGCTAACGAGGTTTATCGCAGGCTCATTTACCCCTTTCCAAACATCTATAGAATGTTTAATAAATTACACATCTAATAAGTAACCGTGAACTTAGCTGGGGCTCATCAATAATGCGCATTAATATTGGCTTAGGTGCATTCATCGGTTCCAAGATGGCGGGCTCTCGCCGCCATTAGCGTTTTGACAGTTGCAATCAATCTCGGCTGATGAATGAGGTTTGTTCGCGAGCGTGCGTGTTCTGCCCGAGCGGTAGCCACCTCCAACGAACCCTAATTCCACATAACTGGCTTGCACATCATTTTGTCAAAGTTAGCAACATCCATTTATCACAATTTAAGGCTTCGTAATCAGAAAATCATTATGTTTATTCGGCGAACCGAAAGATTTGCATCTTAGGTGCGCCGACAATGCCGGCGTGACTGCGAAATGGCTACCGAGTATTGAGGGATTCATCCAATGACTAGCGGAATAATCGCACGTTGAAATAATACCTCGCTAATAATGTATTAGTGACCACGCAACTGTTAGCATAAATGCAAGCACGCAGCAATAACATTTCTTGATACAAGCAGAAGCATAATGAAATGCTAATGTCACTTGGACCGAGATGGTAGAAAATTGAAGAAAATTTGGTAAGTAAAGAACAAATTAATCAATGCATGCATTACATATACTTACCTACCTAATGAGCTCAATGAAAATATGTATATATGCCATTGTAAAAGAAAACAAACCGGACAGCACATTATGATTGATCACCACGACATTACATGTAAGGCGTCGCTTGTCTTAACGCGCCATCTACTACGATTTTGCACGTATAATTAAATTAATTGAACTAAATAAATCACGAAGTATACGCACATCGGGTAACGGTCTGAATAGACCTATTTCTAAACATAGGTACCTAATCAAAATAAAATCAGAAATTAGTAAAATGTTTTTAAAACGAACTAAGTCCCCGTGAGTTTCAGGATAAACATTGCCCTATATATCTATTACTTATATCTAACTAGCCAGATATATTTCACGCGTGTAAAATCGACCGCAAATTAAGTTACCCAGCGTGGATCTCTATGCGATGATAATGACGATGCATTTGCAATGAATTTAGGGACCTTGTGCCAAATAACAAATCCAAAATCCGCCCGGAAGTATCGAACATTCTCACATTTCGCATTTATAATATTAGTTATTGTGATTTATGTAATGCCTAAGTGTAGGTAAGAGGCCAACAAAAAAGTGGTCATGATTTGCATAACTCAAGAAAAGGGGCAGTATTCATCAAACGATTTGCGGTTTACCTTACATTGTTACCTTAGCGGCTATTCAGCGCGTTCCAGCGTTTTATACCGGCTATACACTATCGGCAAACAGTTTGCCGATTTTTTTCGCAGTTTGCTTACATTGCTAGCATTACGGTAAATTAAAACTCTCGTACTAACTACACAATGTTCATTCATTCGCGTCGGTATCTCTCTGAGTTAGTGTATAGCCGGCATTAACTATGCCAGCTGAGGGTCTCATTTGCAGGTCACTCACGTCCGAGCACGTTTGTGACGGCACATGCACGGATTTGGTGACAACTCATTTGCTTTGCAACATTGTTCATCAAATGCAACGTGGAAAGTTACATTTGGACGCCTGAATAAAAATATTCAGTGGCACGAACGTGATTTGGTAACCATATGTTGGCAAAATAGGAATGAGTTATGGGTTCCTTTATGTACGACAGCAGAAGGTAAATGTACCTATCATTAAGTACGACTAAGTGCGTTGTGTAAATGGTTGCTTAAAGTTTAATATTAACATCGGCGAAGAATTTTATTCTATATAACAAATCCAGATACATAAATCAATTTAAATAAGTGTAGTAATATATTCAGTTGAAAATATGTAGAATATGTCAATTAGTTTAGTTTTCAGTGCTCAAGTATGTCCAATTCTAATACGCACCTATCTAATTATAATAAAATAAGATATTATCTTGCACCATATTTCTTATCTCTAATGTGCCCGTTTATATTCAATTCCAAATTAGTAACAAGGTTATTGCGTAGTTGCATGGTTGCACAAAGATATAATCTCTGGCAAATAAATTGCAATTTATCGAAAGTCGTAACCGGCAGTCCGACAGTAAAACACAATCAAGGCTCGGCCTCTGTTTCGTGGGTACTAGGTACATTTCCAACTCTATACAGCTAATTGTTAGTTCGGTATCCTAATATCTTGTGTCATCTATTTAATGAGACATAGAAAGTTATTTATGTCTATAAGTAGCTTAAAGTCTACTTATAGACGGAAAACATAGAGTTTGGGATGACCTGAATTTTCACATTTTTTTTCGGAAATAACATCTGAATTCTTTGCTGACCATGTACACTCCCTTAATACTTCTGGGTGGGATTTTTTTTTTCTATTCTAGTTCACCTCTAAGTTCTACTACGCAATTTGCGTACAAAATCTTGCAATATTATGTCTCAAGGGGTTCAGAACCCCATACAAAGACATCACAATCATCAGATTTCCAAAGTCTGTCGTGTACAATAAAAGAAACTTAATTGTATTGTGACTGCGCCCTGAATACGGGTGCGGCGTCAAGTGTCCACTAAAATTTGCCTGATAATACAACAAACAATAGTTCGCGGGTGGTCGCGCACTTTGTCGAGAGCTCCCATTTCTCAGAAGGTCAGTTAGGCTTCGGCTCTGTGCCGTAAAGCCTTTGCCTAGATCGTAAACTAAAACCTATAATTACAGGGGACTGGAGTCTCCGCATATGAGGAAGTGGCTGTCTTTGGTTTAGAATAGACATAATGATTAGTTGCCGCAAATCGGTTCGGGGAACGTGCGTTCTCGGGAAACCACTATAATTGTTTTACTAGCATTAAGATTCCGAAAGTTATAGCTCCATAATTACATAACGACATGAATTTTAACGTTCTGTTCATTAGTTAGGTATATATTTAAATTTTGTTTTATACTTAAATATAGCGAAGGTATTTGACTGATTCAGGGAGGTTACCTTTAGGAATATCTTTCTTTATATAAAAACGTTAAGAAATATATTAATTAAACAAGTAATGTGTATGTTATTACCAGGACGTTACCATATTTGGAATATAAATTATTCTGGTCGGCAGCGGCGTTGAGCATTTAACTTTGTTACTTAGTATTCATTTGGAATAAGTATTTTGTGCGTAGGAGCAAAATGTGGAACTATTGGGTGTGTTCAACTATTTTGTTTCCTTGCTCATATAGGTATTTATTAGAATTCCAATTAACCATATATAAGAAAGGCATCCTGCACGCATGATATTTACGTAGGCGTAGATATTTTTATGTAAATGCGCATACCAATTACTACTTACTTTTAGCTTAAACACCAAATGTAACTGGAAATTCTCGCCATACTAGTGTTTGCCATAATTTTATTTATTTATTTTTATTATATCTATTCGAAAAACTAACAGCTATTATTTTGAGAACAAGTAATTTTTATGTCACACAAAAAAGTCACAAGCATGGAATTAGTACGTACTCTGACGTAGTACCTACTTACTAATTCCATGGCACGAATACACAAGCTCTCACTATTAAATTTCATATATTTTCAATAAAAAGCCCCAAATATAACAAAACCCAAAAACCACAAATATATAAATTCTCAATTAACCAAAAATAATAACTTCTATAGGTAAGTGTTTGTAAATTTCTAATTTTGGGAATTCAAGATAGAATCTGTCACAACGCTTTGCTGTAATTGCTTTCATTTGTTGGTTCTTTTTATTATTCAAAAAAATAAAAGTAAATGTACACATATTCTTTACAATGTACAATCAACCATCACGTCTGACAACAATTTGAAATGCCGCGGTGCAGGTTTGCATCGACCGGGCGGGTGACATGGCGTGGAAAATGTACCAGCGACGTATCTAGGCGTACCGGGGCACTAGATGCGATCTGACACAAGATAAGTACGTACCTCTCCCTATCTATTTCAATTTCATCAGAGCGAACGAGATATCTCTCAAAACTCGACCTTATTCTGTCTGCCGAGCACGCCCCGAGACCACCCAAGTCGCGACTAAACATAGATCTGTTTATTATTTATAGTATAGACAAACAAAATACTGCAACGAAATCGGAGCTGTAGCTACGTTTTACTGCCGCTTTGTCAACACTATTATTGTGATCGTTATTTTTGATGAGCTCGTCATCGGTGACAATAAGTATCGAGGTAATAAAAATATAATTGCACTCGTAAATTAGGTCCAAATGTTAAGGTACGTACAGGACGTTTTGTACAGCGCATAAAAATGTAATAAAATATTAAGTAAATGGGAAATTATTGCATACTAGGTTTTGTTTTTTTGTAAAATATGCTTTTTTGTAAAATATCCCAACAGCATTTTTTTTTAGTGCTTGATTCATTAAAACCCATTCACGAAGTTCGTAGCAAGTAAAAGATTCATAAATTACGAGTACATTAATTTATGTTTTATAAAATATTATATTATTACTAATTTTCTTAATAAAGTGTGTGTTAAATTATTCCTATCCTGTACATCCCAAGACGCTCCATTCGCGGTCATCACGTAAAGGACTTAATTTAGACGATAATAAAATGAGGTATGTCCGTAATACAACTCGTTTGTTTGCAAATGAATTTTGGATGTTCATAAAGAGTCGATGGTTTTATTTCTCGTCGCTCGCCGACACCGACCCTCATATTTCACAATGTCTGCCATGGTCTGGCTAAACTCATGAAGTAATGAAAGTACAGATCGATTTTCAGTATTTTCACTACTTATTATTCACAAAGAGCATCCGTATTCTGATGACTTTGAATTCATTGTTTATATTAAATTTAAATAATTTCTGATGAACATACTTTCTCAGGTGACCATTGATTATTTTCTCTATTGAAAGACTATTTAATTAGATCATAATTCCTCTGTTATTCCCAAACACATACTATATATTTTATAGTTAGTAGGTACATGTTCAATATTTACACAAATTATAAAAAGTGTGGTGCAAAACCAATCTATAAGTTGGGTATGCGCCGGGCTTACGAGTATATTCAATGCTAACTCAGTAATGCCAATATGGCCATAAATCTGGACTTTCATTACTTTGTGATTTTCGCAACCACACGTATATTTACCACGTTAGCCATCGATGGAATCCAACCGAGTGACCCAAATGAAATGTCAGATATTCACCGTCACTTATATTTATCATATTTTAGAATTTACTGGCTGTCGTAAATTACTGAATTCAAAGGTTTAGTTGAAACCGCCGCGAAAGAAAAGCTATAGCATATTGGAAATTTGAGACCGTGATATTAAAACTTAATTTAATACTTTAGTCATTTAATACTGCCCAATTCTTTACAATACAAGTATTATTATACTTATGTTAAACATGCGGTATTATAATCTATTAAAGAAAGAGAGAGTTAAACTTAGCAGTGAATGGGGTTTAACTAAAGTTACAAAATTTCCAAGCTGAAACGGTTTACATTTTCATATTTATACTTATGAATATGAAACCCATTACTTATATTCCTCCTAATCGTTCAATTTCTTCAATGCATTAATTGCGATAACAGCGGTTTTAAATGACTTGAACCTACCAGGATTTTTTCTGCAAGGAGATAGTCACGTCATTGTGCGCAGGCATACTCGCATCTTGAGTCGCAGGCACCAACAGTCAGCTAATACTTTTGTCTGACGATACCAGTCTGCCCGCGCTGTCTGTCGACGTGGGTGGCCCGCTCTTGTTTCCTTTCAAAAATAAGGAAAAAGATATTTAAATCCCAAAGGAAATTAGTCCCTTTAACACAAGACTCGGACATGTGTTACTTTTTTAGGGTTCAACGCAGGAGCATACAAAAACTAAACCCTAAATTAGGTAATTTTTTAATCTGCCTAATAGGTACGAGAAATTTGCATGGTTGCAAGGTTGCATGATTAACGAAATGATTTGAGTAAATTATTATAGACATAAAGCTAATTAGGAAAATTAATTACGAAAACGCCATAGGAGCTTTTTTAAAGTTATAAGCTCTGAATTGTTAAAGACCTGGTTTATTTGTAACTTCGTTTGTATCAATAGTTTGTCCTTAAAGCACTTACATAACTAAACAATAAAGCCAATGAAATATTTAAAGAAAATGTTATCTGTAAATTCTTCTTTGCTTAATTAGTCAATCTTTTTTACATTAAGTTTTAAATTATATATTAATTCTTAAAGCTACATACTACTATCATTTCTAAATGATCATATATATACCAAAATAAACTCGTTGACCTCTATTATCCACCAGAAGGACTTATTTAGTAACTTAGTTGTTTATGAGACCAAAAACAATATACTATAGCCATATCCAAACCGTTGCTTTTAATTCGGTCAACCATACCTGCTGTCTAGTCATAAGATGTAGCCCTAAAATCGTTTAACAGTTTTTCTGAATATAAACTAACTTAGGATATAAGTATAATCCTACGGAACACCTTCGGACGTGTTCCGACTTACATTTAGCAGTTTTATTTGCTTTAAACATGTCGGCCGATAAGATTTATCGTTGGGCTCTTTTTCGACATCAACTTGTGGTCAAAGTGAATGCTATAAGGTTGTTGAGAACATTAAAACAGAATTACAGAGTACTCGGTCCTTACTAAGACTTTTTCGCCTTATTTGATTTAAATCCTTCTTGAAGTGTTTACCTGGATTTTGTATTTATTTTTGAGGATGATAAGGGCTGTTGAGACAGGGTGCGGCGCTGGCGCAGGTAGCTCAAACTGCTACTGTGCGGGTCCTGAGTACACAGCTTAGTCATACAATAACGTCAGTAGGCTGACTATGATATGGAAAAAAAATTAGATTATTTGCTTACGATGTAAACTTTGCTTGTGTAAATAAAATTAATATTCGTAGCCTACCAGTCATATTACTTTTTAACATTGAAACCCCACATGTATCTAGTACACAATAATAGTTAGAGGTCTATAAAAATAGGTAGGAAAAAATAAAAAGTTGAATAAAATAATTTAGGTAATTTCTAAAATATGAAATATTCAGTAATAATATTCAACACTTAACGGTCCTTATTTCCATGGTTTCTTATAAGCCAAAAGCACCTGACGCATGGACACCATTGCGAAACGTCTTGGAAGTCGAGCAATTCGGCTGACATGGATTACCGCGGTTGTTTATACTGCACGGTGCCACTCGAGGTAACAAGGGCCCGCTAAACGCGCGCGCAAACACGCCGGCAGACGCTAAACTCACAGTTTTTTCTGCCCAGGGAGAACTTCTCGAAACCGGTGACAACGGCTAACCGAAATACGCGGATGTCGAAAAAATGTTAAGCTTGCGGATGTTTTCGAGTGGATCGGCAGATAGTTACTCTATAAAAATATTCAAAACTCTTTTTGTATAGTGAAGCAGAAAACAGAGCCAACGTGAACTTATGTTTCAATATTTTTATAGATGACAAAAAATAAATGTTAAAGTTATCTAGGTGGCCCAGATTAAAACAAACAATATTTAATTAGTTCTGGGAAGTGCCAGGTTCTCACGAGGAGCCAGTGGTCCAGTCAGCGAGACTGATTAAAGCAAATAGTCTGGGTTCGTCTCTGCTCTGCACATTACTATCACACAAAACCTCTGAAACAGAAGGCCAACTTCCTTGACTATGTTATAGTATACCAGATTATAATTGCTTCCTTTTGCTCAAGAATTAAAAATAAGTGAAGTTTAACAAGAGTTTGGACATTAAAATTAATTAGATATGATTGTTTGGGTAATAATTTGAATGTCAACAAATGTGATCTTAATGTTATATCTGATTTACACAAAAAAAATGTATACCTACTAAAATCATATAATTATTGAGCTAAACTCGATTCTATACCTTGCCATACATATGTAGAAGGGTTAGTTGCACTTTGATCTGCACGCCCGCGCTGGTCCATTGGCGTACCTACTTTGCCTTTTCGGGTTAAAGTTAACGTCAAAGTTGACTGGAGCAACTCACCCTTAATGATATAGGACTTGAAACTCGTAATCGGAAGATAACAGCGTCCACTTCTATGGTTCTTAAGACCAGAGCCGTGCTTCTGAGCCTGCATCTACTATGTTGCTAAGGCAGGAAGCACGGCTATCATCAGCAGCCACAGCTACTGTTTCCATTGCCTAAGCAGATTCTTACACGTTTTATTACGAATTTGGTGACAGTAAAATCTTAGCTAACTATAAGTATGCCGAATAGTGTTACGCTATATTGACACATTTAACTTCTAGAACGTAGGTATTTTATCTACTTAATATAAAAAGAACTAAATTTTTTAAAAGGTTTATTGGTTATAAATTCACAGTACTAAATACAATTTTGAAATAAAACCTCATCTCTTCATAATAAAATACAGCAATATACCTAACATATCACTCACTGTGATATGCAGAGCAATGAAAACAGATCGCAAGAAAAATTGAAGAGTATAATCGATGTTGCGGCCGCGGGCAAGTTTGTTCAGTGATCAGTCCTGTCCCGAATGCCACCTTGACGAAACGGGAGAAATCCAAAAAAGCTGGTCTTGCCCGACATCCTGCTCTTTCATCAACTCTCAGTTTTTATCAAAGACGGCTGCACTCACAATCGACCCGTAATGATTGATTATACAATGTTTACTCTCGATTTCTGTGACGGATGTCACTGTTTTCCTCGACTTGAAATAAGTACAGAAATAGTCGTTTCAGCTTTCTGATCCTATATTTAGTAATTTTTTTCATGAAATATAATGATTTAAATAATGAGTGAATTTTACTCGTAATTGTAAGAGTTTGTCTTATTTTCTGCGTAAGGACCTAGATCATAATAAGAAGATTCATAACTTTACTAAGACTAAAAAAGCCTAAGTATATGTTTGCTTTGTAACGAATATATATGATAGGGCTATATCATACTGTATCATAAATAAAGTTCAAGTAAGTTAAACTCAAAACTCGTCGTTAGTGAAACATAAATTCATCATCGTGTGACTATTAGTAGAGATTGTAGCCAAGCTATTTACAGGCTATTGTGTGGCGTGTTATCCCTGTCCAACTAATTGAGTCATCCTACACAAGAATGGTATTGTTTGCAAAACTTAACCATAAATTAGCCGCAGAATGGTCTACTCTTGGGTGGTCTCCGTTTTGAATTTTACGCTGCCTAGATTCGGCTTTGTTAAGTACAATTTACATACTTATATTGTTGTCGAGTAACTTTGACAAGTAATGAATATGTAAATATTTATTTGTGGAAATTATTAAAAGAAATAAATTTTAATATTTTAAATTTATTAGATAACCGTCGAAAGTTTTTCTGCAATCAATAAAGATCATAGTACCATGAAGAGAAACATACTTAAAGGTGCCGACATAAAATAAAATATCTTTGAATTAAGTCTTTACGTGTCAGGGCCTAATGTGTTTCTAATCTTACACCTGACATAGTGTGTTAGAAAAAAATAATACATGAGCACAGCGGCTGCGTGACGAAAGATGCATCTATCGAAAACGTTGCAAGGGTCGCGGGGTGGCCGGGGGGTTGGGAGGGCGTACAAATTGATTACAACCCGGCGACGGCACGGCAGACGGACCACCCATGGAGGAAATAGAGTTATTATGAACATATATGATCTGAATACTGTGATGCAACTGCCATTGTACTGAGATTTAGTCCGGCTCTTCACGGTTGTCGCCTGAAATCGGATTATTTCAGTGTCCTTCGCTATTTCCTTGAAACATTTTTCGTAGTAGGCAAAAAATATATTTTCACATGCTTTATTCATGCTATTTAATAAAAAGATAACCTAAACTATTTCGGAAGACATATATATTATGTTGTATTGTACCTATCTAATATCACAGATTAGTTTTTAATATAAGTACTTTGCAGCTAATGCAGACTTTTTTGCTTTAGATTGAAATAAATAAACAAGAAGTCAACTAATATGAAATTGAAAATATTTGGTTATGGATATTCATAATAATGGATATGGAAGAAAAAAGTAAATAGTTAATTTAGATGCCGAAGGGAAACATATGAACTAATAATAAAATAATGACAGACCACCGACCGGCACCCGGTTACAAAACTAATAATTCACGACTTAAAAAACAGACACTCATAAAAACAATTAAATATGACCACTTTACCATAAAAGAGAGAAACATGACCAATCTCAGAACAATTAAGGATTCTAATGGCAGCAAAGGATAGGAGGGGTACGTGATCGGCCATCATTGAAACCATAGATTATGTAGGTATTATGTTTTTAGTAGTGTACGTACCTATATAAGAAAAGTTTTATAATCTTTACCTAAATCGTCTGTCTAAAATGTGTAATGTCTGCTATCCTTATCCCAAAATGAAAGTACTGCAACTATAACACTGAATTACAATAAAATCCCAACTAATATTATAAAGGCGAAAGTATGTTTGTTATTTCTTCACGCTTTATCTACTCAACCAATCTTCTTGAAATTTTAGGGTACTTTCATCCCAAATTTCCAAAAATGATTGCCTCCGTGAAAAATTCACGCGGGCGCCTCGGGTGAAAGTTAGTCGTACTATTAAGTTATTACAAAGACAAAAATTAAAGATTAATTTAACCTCTAGAATATTTAAAAGTTAAAAACATTATGATACTTGTCAGTGATTCAAGTAACATCTGTGACTGCTTTATCTTTGCATTTGGTTGCTATGAGCCCTATGGGTCATCCATATTTAATAATTATGTAACTCAGACGTAAATTGTTTGCTTGGGGCTATTGAACATTATCTTAATTTTCAGAGCTCGACCGACCCTAAACATGGAAACTTATCGTGATATTCGTGTGACCGACAACTCAATTCACCAATTTTATTGGAATTCTGTTCTGATTGAGGAGATCTCGTTAGATATCTGTTAAAGTTAAATCAAAATCGTGTCTTTATAGTTTTTTCAACACAATTTGAAAATAAACAACAAATTGACACACGACTAGCAGTTGCAAAATCGACTAATGATATAAAGTTAAGAGATAAACTTAAGAAAATAATAGATATTAAAACTACTCTCGTGGGCTGATTCAACAATATTTTATTAAGAAACTAGCCGCCCGTCCTGGCTTCGCTCGGGTAAAAACATAATAAATTATACACCTAAACCTTCTTTAGGAATCACACTGTCTAATGATGAAAACTGCATAAAATTCTGTGCAGTCGTTTCTGTGTTTAATGCGAACTGACAGACAGACGCGGCAGAGAACTTTATTTTATAATATGTAAGGATAGGGATATTTTAAAATCTTATTTAATACACTGTGTTGCGTTGGTCGGAACGAATGCCGGCGAGTTGGTGTTTGCATTAACTAATGGACCCTGACGAAAGCAGCAATAACGCTGCAGGCACGGAGATTTAACACCACCGGGTAATGGCGTACTGCCCACTCCAGGCTGCTGCTCCACCGACAGAAATATGCAGAACGGTTTAATATACCTTGCGGTTTTGATTCCCTGGGAATATCTAATCCAAGATATAGACTTGTCTTCTCCATTGTTACGCAAATTAGGTCAGTTGTTTTTGAGTTCATAGCGGAGAAGAAAATCGGGTCAGAATTTTCGAGCTTATTGCAGAGAAACCTATCTATTAAAAAAATAATTTTATATATCTAGATAATGGCGAATCATGCAGTTTTTATACGGTTGAAACATTTGTGCAGATAAAATGTAATTATTATTTAACTATAGTAAATACTAAATTAACTACTTACATTCCTGACGCAATTGGTAGGATAATAAAAAAACTGTTTTGGTCGTGATGGAGTATCAGCTTAACCGTGAAGCGGCGGGCTTTGTTGCGCCGGCGCACAGGGGGCTACCGGGTAATAAAACGCGCATGCGCAGAACAATGCGCGCATAAAACGCGAAATTCGAAGGAATGACGAAGCGTCACTCGCCAAGATTGCGTCGTTTACACTACACATAAAATTAAAGTATTTTAAGCAATGGATATTAGCTCTTTCCTTCTAATGTGGCACGGCGCGGGGCGGCGATTCAAATCTTTCAAAAATCATATTGAAATTTTTTTTTCCATATTTATTCGACAGCAGCAGCGACTGTTTCATCACCGAGTCAACCTTGTCGATCTGTTCCGAGATTTTTCTTTGAGCCTTGTCAACCAAACACACATGTACAGCATGTTTTTTTTATTATCAGACATTTTCTAATTACTATTAAACATCGTCGTTAAATGTAAAATTTAAACACACTACTTCCGGGTCGTAAAGCTCCTACCAAGACCATAATACTCACTCATTATTTACATTCTTATGCTGCTACACGTACAGATCATAAGGATTTTAATTCGCGCATATATTAATTCTTTCTAATAGTTTACAAGTGATAGCTTTGCACGGGCGAAAGTTATCTAGTTATAAACTTCGTGAAGAAACTTCCTATCACCAACAGAAGAAAGACGTTTTAGACCATAGTGAGGGCACCAAATCTATGGCTGCAAAAATTTATGACTCTCGTTCGCATTTTATTAGAAAAATCTGAATCAGCTGACTGCAAAAGTAAAGAATTCATTTGAGCCACGTTGTCTGATTAAGTTATAAATCAAGTGAACGTACTTTTTGCGTCAATTAACATCACATGCCATTTATAACGAGGCTGTGCTCCGCTCTCTCCGTTATGGCTATGCTGATAGACTAATCGCATGGCAGTTATTAAGCTTGAATGATGATCTGCTAACATTTAAATAGAGAATTTATGTTATTTTTTTCTCAACGATTATGGTCATTTACGAGTGTTGCGTAAGCAACAGAGATTTGTCTATGTTAAAATTGCGTAGCTTCAAAAATACTTAACTTATGTAGATTACTTACGTAGAAAATCTGCAGTGAAGAATTAATTGTAGGCGTTATATTTAAAAATATGAGCGATACTTCACCAAAACTCCATAACTTCGTAACAATGGTTTTTTATAATACCTACCTGTGCATCATGTGTCATACCAATACAATATCTATTTACATTTGTAGGTATAAGTACTTAAATTATGCAATTCTTGGCAACCCAAATAAATTTCGAGAAATTGTACTAACAATGTTGTACAGGTCTACATGTATTACACGTTCGTTAGACGCGATAAAAATCATCTACAACTCTAAACTCCACAACCTTACATTTATTTTCAATATTTTACACAAAGAACCAGTATTGGTAAATTTAGAGAGTACTTACGAGTAGAATGCAAAGCTCTCTATTTAGATATTTCAACATAATCAAGGTTCGGAAATATGCGCGCTACAAACACCATAAATGGTATAGGCTAATCAGATTAGAAAACTAGCGTCATTGGTTTACATTGCACTATAATAAAGAAGGCGATCGCGCCCACCACGACTACAAAATAAGTTTGTCGTGTGTCTTCTGATACAGAAAAATCTGAGGGACAGTAACCTTGTCACCAACATCATCCTCATTTTATAACTAGCTATTGCCCACAGCTGCGCCCGCGGTAGCCTATATTTTACCTAGGATTTTGACATTAACTATACATATCTACCTATTCCAAATTTTATAAAAATCGAACCAGTAGCGGTTTCCCAGTTATTACTACCGTGAGAGACAGATACTTTTATTTGTATGAATTTCGCTTGAAATGGTGTAGGGGGCCCAATGTCTATAACCGGGCTAAGCCGCGAGTCAGACGCAGGCGCAGCGGAGACGCGCGGGGCTCGAGTGGCCGGCGCAGGCGCGTGTCACTCGCCGCGATTCCTGCAATAATCTCCTCGAGCGATTGCTCTATCCGGTGACGGAGTAAAGTATCACTAGTTGATTATTGTGTTTATTTGCGCGTCGCGAGCATGTGTTGGTGCGGTGTGTGTGTGTGCATGCGTGCGAGCGGTAGTGGGCCACCCAGCGCGCGGCCACACGCGGCGCCCACCCACGTGGCAGGGGCGCGCACTTGCGGCCCGTACTCCGTCGCACTCGCCATCATGCCATGCCAAACTGGCTACCGGCCTCCCCGCCGCCTCTGGACTACGATATCCATCCTTGATTGACATATGCCACTCTCTCATATAACCAATCCAATTGATATCAATTTTATCGCCCGTAAATATCTTTTACTGGCCTACGTAGCTGCATTTGTGAAATATGCTTACTAATGTCGGATCAGCAATTTTTAATGGTTTCTAAACTCTTGTAAATGATATTTGACTGATGCCAATCTTTACGGTAGCCCGTTGAGTTTTTTTTTCTAAAAAGATTCAAATTTGCATTGATAGGTATCGTGTAAGTACACTATGTTTAGCATATGTATAAAGAACCGCAGATGAAAAACTAGAAAATGAAAAATAATTTTAAGCATAATTTATTGTTAAATACTCTGTATAAAAAAAGTCATCATAAGTTTTTCAAATTATAGTTATTTTAGGTATATCATCTTGTCAGCCTTGTTATTGGATAAAAAAATAAAATCAGTCACGATGGCATGGATAAATAAATACAACGACAGAAAAGTAAACAAAATAAGCAGTGTTTTTTTTTTTCATTAAAACCTTTTAAAATTTTCATTTGCAATGGGATCATCTATGAAATAACTATAAACATTTTTTTTTCAAATAAGATTTGTTATATGCAAATAAATATTTGCGCAGGCCGCAGTGCAGAGTCCCTGGTTATCCGCGCGTGCGCGGGTTACTCCCGAATTTGGCAGTGACGTCGTCGCAGCTTTGTGCGCGCGTGCAGGCGAATTCATTCACATTTAGATTGAATTCATTAAATATTTAATAGTAGTCAAATTAATTTCCATGATCGATGCCTTATTTTGTATAGTTTGGACTGATATTACATTTTGATATTGATGAAGTTGTTAATATGGTAATAATATTTTAATTAGATACACACTTATTGATTTCAATCACGACTGATAATTACAACCTAAGTCAACTTACACCAAAATTATTGAAAATGAAACAGTAATTCAGCCTTTGTATTGCATAAAGATAATAACTTTTTATCGTTAGGGCATCTTGTTGTACTCAACGCATGACTAAAAAATCACGTCAGTGCAGTAGTAAGAAATTGTTGGGTAGTTCCCTCGTTGGGAGCTGATCCTGGATGCACCATCAGGTTGTACTTATGATCATGATTATCTATTATCATGCATACAAACACCACGACAAAAATGTCTTCAACTGCGTAGAACAAGCGGAATTAGGGGAAATTTATCTTCCAATATTTTTGTTCATCTCTCTCTCGCGGCGTCCAAGCCCATCGTCGGATTTCCTACATTTTCATCTCCACTATGCACGGTCATCGTATCCCCGAAACAAAAGAGATAGAATATACGTGTCGTGAAACTCAAATGTGCGTGTGTGTCTGAAGTATAACATTACATACGCAACTACATTATGTTTCTAAGGTTTATAACTATTCTGCATGTAATTTGTTGGCTTTTGAGGAAGGAAAGGACAGTCTTACCTTAGAACATTCCATAATTTGTTCCAAGAAGACCAAGGCCATATATTTTAACTAAACTTATTAGAAAAGATGAGTCGCAGTCGCTCCTTAATTTATTATGATGGAGTCCAGGAATCATTTGCGGATAGATTATTTTAATTATAAACCACATGCTTCAATCAATTTTATTATATGCTTGAAATGAAATAGGAGCTAAGGAGCTGAGACTATGATTTTGTTTGGGACTAGTCTTTCACTATAACTCATACTAAGTACCTAGTATTGTTTTCTCAGAACAAAGAAAAATGTGAATGTTTAGAGTACGTTATATTAAACGGTGAATCAAATACAAAATTATTAGAATAGTTATTAAAATCTTGACGAGTCTACTTTCCATTTTATTTTTCACAACAAAGATTTCGAATGGTACTTTTTCCTCATGACTTTAATATATCTATGGAGAGCAATAGAAACATTTTAATTATTTTAAACGACCAAGCTGACTTCTCAAGCCAGGTAGAATCCCTCCAGTCGGATAATGGAGACTGTCGCCGCCTAATCACCTTGTCATTTGATGTAGTTTGTTGATTTTTGATAGACTCTATAGACTGTGCTAGGTCCATACGAGTATAATTATAAAATTAAAAAAATAATAAATCGTCGTCATCAAAAATCACTACGAAAATTAGTTTTTAATAGGTACATAAAAAGATACATTCAACTGTCGTCATTTAAATACATTATTGCACATTGACTTTAGAAACTTTTGTCGAATCAAAAGACAAATTTCAATAGTGACAAAAAAAAAAGAAAATGTGCGGCACTTTAATGTCGCCGCCAGCTACCGAGAACAGACAGACCCTGGGCGTGCCCAATCGCCATCATTTTGCGAGTCCTATGAAGACATTAGGCCGACTAAAAATGATAGCTATACTTTACAACCCGACACAAAATAATAACTCTGTCATCGCGCCGGCACGGTGTGCGCTTCCGCCAATTTCTCAACGCTCTTCCTTTTTTAAATTGGTCAGTTTCTTTTCAATAAAAAATGAAATTGATTTGTTTATTTTAAGATTTTATTGAGCCGTTCCGTTTGAACCCCAATTTCTAAAATAATAGAAACAAACATAAAAACAGTGAATTGATTTTTGGTGATAACCCTCACCAAGAAATTGATACAAAGGAGATAACCACTCCTCATCGAAACTTGAGCCTAAAGTTGGCTTGAATTTTTTTACATTATTTAGAAGATAATAATAAAAATAAAATAAAAATGTGTTTATTTCACAAAAATGTACATAGTACAAACAACTGTATCTTGGGAATCTGGAGCACCGTTACTACAAAGGCTTATTTTAGCTCAGTGGTCATATTAGAACATATTTGAGTAATAATTACTATTATACATATACCTGTGCCAATATTTAAGTCGATTTACAATGGTCAAATCAATGAAATAAAACATAATATTTGAAGTTACGTCATTTATTTAAATTTTCAGGAATTATTTAATCGATTATAAAATGGTTTTAATGGTGTTATTATTGCATATATTATATGTACAGTTACGGCCGCACAGATCGCTTACATTTATATTTTATAATTGTTCCCAATATGTTGTCTCAAATAAATTTTACCGTTTTAGTATTTCTGCATTTCACCCGATTGCATCTCTAAAGTAACATTATATTGCTAGATTCCTGTCGTGTATGGCCACAATAAAACCAACGGCGACGAACGCTTCTACCGAAGAATTTATCGACTTTACCGTTTTACTGACTCATTTCTCATACAATTTAATCTTTACAACGATGTAATAAGCTTGTAAACAAATGCAACAAAATGTCTCATGTAAACCTTTAAATACAATATGTAAAAGATGTCAATTGGAGGTGGTAAAGAAAGATAAAATTGTGGATGTCGCAGCAGGGTTTGAAATTAAGTCATTATGTGGAACGGCCGGCGACGGTTAATGAATGCGAGGTAGTGGAAGACAATGGGATGATTGTTGCGCCGTGTCCTGTCGGCGCGGGCGCAGGAGATCACTATAGCCACATTAATACTCATGATATGCGTTAAAATCTTATTGTTTTTATCATTAAACAATTATTAAAGAGAGTTTATGTCGAAGTCTTTGGGAGCGTCCTATGTTTAACAGTGAAACTCTTTAGCGAAATTTGTGATGACGAAATGAATTCTGAAATTTTGAAATGTTATTGTGAACAATTAAAATTCAATAACACACATAGAACATGATTGATATGTAATCACAGATATTAGAACATTACATTGAAGTGTTTTATATCTATGTATGTGATATATTTTATTAACAGCAAGCACATAAAATTATAATTATATCTGCTCAATAGAAACGTCCATAAACTACTACATAAAAATGTTACGTATAATTTGAATGATGTTAAAAAACTGTTGTAGAATGTTATTTGTGCACTTAATTAGTTAATTATTTCGTCTATATTTCGTGGGCCTGTCGCGTTGCGTCTCTATGGCAACGTCAACCGCCATCTTGCCCGGTTTCTGTGCGGGACCACCCAACACGAACTCGCTACATTATTTTATTGTACAATAAACAAATTTATTGCTCCATATGGCTATTTATGTTTTTATTTATAAGGGCTTTTTGTTGGGCCGAGTTTTTAGTAATCTTGACGGGATTGCGTTTATAAGTTTTGTGGTTAGCTGAGCTGCCGGTTTACGACCGTCGCCGTCATATTTTTTGAGTTATAACAAATGTTATTAGAAAAGTTTCTGATTGATGACAGACATAATAATAACCATCGTTTCACAGATTTACTTTTTTGTAGAATAAGTGCAAGTTCTCACGTTTTGCTTACGGTTCCGTAGACACAAAAGATTTGGAAATGAATTCTATAAAAAAAAGTGACGTTTTAATGTTTTTTTTGCTCAATGCATGCTGCGTAGACTCGGTTACGGCGTAGCCAACATAATTTCGATATTTGCGTAGCTGCTACGCCGTAGCATCTAGGTGAATATGACAATAAATTACCATTTCAATGTTTCTTACAAAACTTGGGATTAATAATCCGATATTACCACGGTTGCAATAACTAATATTATATACGTTCATGAAATGTGGAATAATAAATATTATTTTATAGGATCCGTGAACCCAACTAGGTAAGTACAACGCGTGCAACAATTTATAAAACCCTACAGTAATGAAAATACCGGTATTGCCATTTATGAAACTCGAGTAGTGATTGTGTATGCCCGCTACATAAATTATGTATGAAGACCATAATTCCAAGTAATCCCGCCTAGGACAAGCTCTCATTAAAATAATTAAACTATCAGTAAATACACGTTAGGGGGCCGCAGACATGCATTAATTATTAATTAGCCTCGATAACAAAAAGTAGTGTGTGTCATTATTGGAAAATATCAACTGTACTTGCATTATGGATATTGCGCCCGCTGGTGTAGGCTCGCCATGACCATGACTACCCGCGGCATTATTTGTTTAATGACATGTTTAACTAGGTATTTTTTACCTAAAATGTTGTCTAAAAACTTTATAATTGCTTCTTTATCATAATTTTTGCTTCCTTCCGCCCACTGCTGCTAAACCTCTTTTGTACGCCATCCTTCTCAATCCTGTAACTGCTACTTTTGTTTTGTCATTCGTCCATCTCCTTCATCCTGTACCATTCGGTCAGCATCTTATTATTCATCTGCCAACAACATGCCGAAGGAACATGACTCTGTCTCCAACGTCTCGCACTTAATAATATGCGGTTTATATTTTATCTACTCGTACGAACGAAACCTTTTTTATATGGGTAATATTTTTGGTAAATTTACTTTTATTTTAACACATTTATGTGTTTGAACCTATATTGATTACAGCCATGTTATTTCGAATAAAAGGAGGTTTACGCGTTAAAATATTGAATTCAAGGAGCTATGAATAATATATTAATTAGTGTCAGGTGTGTTTTGGTAATCCATACCCCACGTTGACAGTTTCCTGTAAAATCGATTCATGGTCCAAAGGTCACAGGCGGATAGCGAGTTAAAAGATACAAATGTTGACGAATTATAAAAATGTCCTGCCCAAATCCTAACTTCATGGTCACCGCGTGTCGCTGGCGGATAGTGAATTATACGACCATTTAGATGCAAGCCTACGGGCCAAGCATAGAGTCGTCAGCGGGCCACCCACGGGGTGCTACCGCCGGTCACCCATCGCTCTTGTCTGTACGTCTGTGCCGACGACGGTGAATAAAACATACGCCAAATGCCAATTCCTGCAGATGTAGGCGCCTCAAAATTAAAACCAGGATCAAGATCAGACGGAGTTGGATACATTTTCAGCCAGTTCAAATTGTGTAGATTATTACATACTTAAATTCTATAAGATAACTGTTTTCAGGTTCTCCGGAGGAAATCACGGGATGTCATCAAGCTCTGCAAATAAACCGCGTGCCCTCCGCATTGCATAATGCGCTCGCACAACAATTTCTTAAATTCAGTTTATCGTATGTCTAACGCGGCAATTTAACCAATTAGGAGCGCCCGCGGCCGACCACCCACCACGCCGCTATTAAAGATAAATTACAAATAATTTGGTTACGTTTATTTTGCCTTATGAACCGGTGATTGCGGCCATGGTCGCCGCATGCGCCGTGTCGGCGATAATTAGCGATCAATTCACTCGAGCGTCTTGGATTGATCGAACATCTATTCAAATTGGAAGTACACGGCATGTTTAATATGGATGCGATGTTTTAAAATATGTGTGTAACGCGGTCAGCGCCCCAGTGCGAATGATTTGCAACAGGACACCTCTATTAATTGTCCGTACCCAGTGAGCGTGCCAAGTATAGACAAACGTAAATTAAATCGCGCGTGTCCTAAATCAAACATTTTACGGCTGTAAGAATAACAATATTTAACGAGGCTCGCAGGACATGTTTTTATCTAGATGTGTATCGGAGGTGCGAAACCTAAGAGCTCAACTGCAATTAAAATACTCAAACAAATTGATTTACACGACACAACAACGACGCCGAAGAGCAACAGCCTGTATTTTGCAGTAGAAAAATTGAAAGCGTTTTTTTAATGATATAAAATTCCTATATTTAAGCGCACATATTATGTTCATAAGACACAGACTAGACAGTAGATAAGTTATTGTATTTGCTTTAGATATTTTGATCACAAGTGGAGAAAAAAGCTAAAATATTTTAACAATTTCAATATATTCTATTTAGTTTTTCCGAATTTATAAAATTAATTAAAGGCAAATAAAAAATAATTTCAACGGGCTCTTCTATGAGTTTATTATTTAAATTTTTATAACAAAATAGTATGGAAAGCAAAATAAATACAAATAATTGATTTTGAAATTTACTTATTATATCTGACTTAAGCAATAATATCCTATCCTAATATAATCCAATTAAAGTTCGGTTTTGAAATGAAATCATATGCGGTATAAAAGATACAGTATTTTTATACTAATTCAGGTGTCACAGCTTTTGTTTTTAATCGTATATTGCAACATTGCAGTAGGACTATACAGATTATTATAATTATTTAATTGTCCTTTAAAGGTTTCTCGAGTCGATTTTTGGAAAGCTTGCATGGGGATATGGATCCAACAAGTAGAGGCCCTTTGAGGAAGTTAACACCTACCTACATAATAACGAAATGCTAAAATTTTAGAAATAAAAGGCGGCTTTAATCTTTTGATTTTTATACAGTCAACAGCACATCCACCTACCCAAATTTATTGCAAACTCGCCGCTATTATCGCGTCATAGAGGTTCATGCAGGGTAACTTGATGTGCTGTTGACTGTAAATACACATTACAATTTTTGCGGAGGCACTAGGAGCACTTGTATGGAATTTTAAAAATTGGCATGGGTTCGCTGGTACCGTAATTTTGGCGCGTTGGGAGTTTGCCATTCAAACTTGGAAGCAGCATACCAAACAGGGCCCGCTGTCGAGTCGATCGTCAAGTCCTGCGCCTGAGAGATCGACGTGCTGTATCTATATTCATGGGGCGCAGTTCGTTTTACGAGCAACGATATTGCGCAGGTACACGCGCGTCTCAAAATAACGAAATCTTAGATCTGGGGCTCGATTCTCATGCAAAACATGACAGAGGATACTAATAACATTTTGACTTTCAATTACTTTCATCTTATATAGCCTTAAATAATGACTTTGCAAAATAAATAATCAAAATCAGTGATTTTTAAATTGTCATCATTAGCCATTTAAACGTCCCCACTGCTGGGGCACTGTCCTTCCTTTGGATAAGGAGTACGGGCCATTACCCACCACGTGAGCCCATACAAACCAACTGGGAGCAACGGCTTATCGTGCCTTCCGAAGCACGGAGGAACTCAAGATACTTTTTGACCATCCATCCAATGATCGACCATTGTGAGATTGACTTAACCGTCACTTCTCAAAGTTATAATGCTACTTTTATTCAATATAATGTTGACTACTTTCGTAGAGCCCATGGCAATCTGTATTAATTTATCGTAACGTGAATTAATAAAAACTCGCACTACATCCTGAGATACTTGATCCTCTATATTCTGTGACCTCGTCGTGTGCTCGCCAGAGCCGGCATTGTCGCGACATGTCAATGAGTTTCCTCGACACTACTCTGCATTTCAGATGAACCGAAACTTACCGTTAAGGTGAATGAAGCCTTCAATAGGATTGATGTCTAGCAATCATTTGCTGCAAAACCTCTAAGAACCCACCAATATATACAATTACATATATTGATGAATACAATGGAAACTTATAGAAAAATAAAAACAAAGTGCTATTAGCTGTAATACTAGTCATTCGTAGTGTAATATAAAATCTGCATATTTTTGTAGTTGGACATACACCACAGACAGTTTTTAGCATATGCAAATATATTCGGTACAGTCTCGATAGAAACGAATACCAGCGGTTTCTTTCGCGGCTAAAAATGCCATTTTTCTCGTTCCTGTCTGCATTTCGGGAAATCGTCTGTTTCCAAGTTGTTATGTATCTTCTGAGAGATACATAATAATTTCAACGCCCAGTACCCAGTTACGATTGTGCGTTATCTGTTAGTCAATTATATATGAATTGTGAAATTTGGCGTGAACCTTTCATCACACGCGTTAGTATTTTTTTACCAAGTTTCACTGAATTTGATTCAATTTTGAGATATTTTTCTGCTAATAAATGTGGAAGAACACAACATTTTCGAAAGAAAAGTTATATATGTCACGATCCCAATTCTTACAAATGTATGAGATGTCTTATGCTGCGTAATAATTCAAACTACAATCATCGTAATTGAAACGTTCAACATTGTGATCTCAATCCCTTGCCTCACACAGGTTCTAAGAAGATGTATTGGGCGACACCCCGCTGTGTTTTCGCCCGAAGTGTCAAAATGTCCAAGTCGAGCCACCCTATAGACACCACAAAATATCTTCTTCGTTTTGAATTCTTCTTCAGCGGATTTTGAACTCAATTTTGAAACATAGAACTTTGATTTTGCATTAGTAATAACAAAAAAATGGTCGTAATAGTATATTTGCGGTATCTAATATAGTGAGATCAGTATCGATCTATTTCATTGCATTGACTTTTTCACGAAGAACCTTTTCAATTGGGGCATTTTAAATTTACTGTGAAATGGGGTTGTCGTCAGAATGACTTTAGATCATAATCCGATTGAATGATACAATTTTCTAAGGTTACCATTGTGTTAAGATTATTGATTTCGTCGACTTGTATTATTAGTAGTATCTATTTCATTCTCATCAAAAAGATAATAGTATTTACATTTCTAAGAAAGTTTTATAATAATAATAGTAAGGTCTTCTCCCTGCATTTGCATATGACATTGCTTTATTAAGATTAAAAAAAATGTTTTTACTATTATTTCAATTTTAGTGACAGTTCTTAACTGCAACCAACCCGTACTATCTTTTTCTTCTCTGCCGTTTTAAAACTTTATTGCTGGCAGTTTCGCCAAGTTTTGTTTTTAAATTTCTTGAGGACATGTGCAGCAAAATGTGCAAAACGTAAAATTGAATAGACAATTTTCTAGGTCTCCTGTCCGGGCTGTAGGACTCGGAGGCTCTCGCTCGACACGCCCGCTAAATAAATTCATTAGCCGGCGGCTTTTTATGTCGGTAACATCAAAAGCTGGTCCGCCGCCCTGCCGGGGCCGGGGGCGCGCTTGCCCGACTTTTTACTCAGAAAACTCTGTAAACAAAATGATATGGTGCGTCCATCGGTGCGTCTGAATGTTTGATCCGCCTTTATTATCTGTATACAGAGTGAATGTTTAGCTAGCAAACGCCCTCTCTTTGTGGTAATTGTGGGAATGTAATAACTTGTGAGTATGAGTAAACCAAGCAAACTTTTGTCTTTGATCTGGATTTGGAATTTATTCTGCTTACTTCAAGTAGTTTTATTCACATTAAGCACTTTAAAACTTCATATATGTGTTCTCACAAATCTTGAGATTGGTGGTCCTTTTTTATTTTCGAACTGGAATCACATATAGGTCATAAAGAGTACTTTTGATAATATAGTAGTTCATATGTAGACGGTACTGGCACTTCAGCTTCATTCAATGCTTTTATTTTGCTGAGCTTTGCTCCCCTCTCTTCATGAAGTGTGAGGGAGACAGCCTTATCACGTGTGTGGTCTTCCGGCAAACAGGTTCGGGTACGTTCGGTGATACTCGGATCTGGTCGGGTTTCAGAACGGCAACATAAGAGATCGAATCATAATGGCGGTTCAACAAACATTCAGTCTACGCATTCTGTGCTTGAACCAGTGCTGTTCAGGTCGCGCTAGTGACGACACGTAATCGCGGTTAACTATCGTAATTTAATTTCGGTATCGGTCCGTATCAAAACATAAAGTGTCGAATAGAAGTGAAGAATCCGAGTGTACAGTGTGTGGTTATGTGGCGGCGAGTGATATGACAGCGTGCGCCGCCAGACGGACTCCGGCCGTCTTCATGAGGATACTGGTGACAAACCTGGCCCCGAGATCATGGTGGCTCCCGATTCCGAGGCTCCTTCGAATCCTCGGATAACAACTGTCAACGAGAGCCCCTCGGCCGCTGAGGCGCGCCACAGCACCGACCTGTACATACGAACCAGCTGGGTGGACGCAGCGCTAGCACTCTCCGAACTCGAAAAGGTGCAGTGTTTCACAGTGGCTTTACTACACTTGCGAATACAGTGTCAAGTACCGATTGTCATATTGCACGTGTGATTGTTTTTCTGCGAATGTCAATCGTGTCCGAGGAACGCGGCAGCGCGGGACAGTGGCGCTGACTAGCGGTAATTGAGAGTACTATCAAGGCCGCGCGTATTTTCATGTCGTACGATTTCTTCACAGAATTTAGAGATTATAAATAAATAAAAAAGTATTTCACTTTAAACATCTTCATTCAACAGTTCATAAGCGCAAATATGATTATGTCATTGTGGAGTATCATAAAAATTTTAATTACTATTTATTTCAAACAGTAAATAAAAGGTATTGTACTAAATAATTACTGTCAATAAAACCGTAACTGATAACTCATTGCATCAAGCAATTATATTATTTAATAGTGTAAATCATCAACTAAGTATTACATAATGAGCTTACGAAAGCTTTAGAAAGTTTTTAGACGAATTTAAAAACAAGTACACTAGCAAAGCAAGGCTTCATTGGACGGGTTCGAGGAAGGTAGCGTTTCCTAGAAGGCCGCTCGCCTCGGTGGTGGTCCGTACTGCACCCCCGCCAGGGGCGTATTTGCAAAACCTTCCTGCCACATTTTTTTCCTTATGTTGTATAGACAACAACAAATTTAATTTCAACTTTGATCGTGCTCAATTCTGATAAAGTCATTAAAAAGAAAAAGTATTACAAAAAATAAACGGTTAAAATACCAAAAAAAATCTCGTGGTAATCTCGAACTCGTGTTTACCCGTAATGGTTATGAAGTTGGTTCGTTTCGTATTCAAGATGAAGCAATTAAGGCGGCGCGGCGCGGGGAGGCGCACGCGCATCTTGGCCGCCGCGGATAGAGACATCAACGGAGCTCTATTACCGCCCGGCTCCATCGCATTATACGGGGTATTAATATGCTGAAGATCGTGTGTTTACCACAGGTTACATTTGAGAAATATAGTCATTATAAATTTATATAAATATTCCACCTCTTCTTGTGTGTGTTATTGTTATCACTCGTGTCAGATTCACACAGATATTCCACAGTGTGTGGAAAGTGTTGTGAAAGTGGTCTGTCACCACTAGGTTCCACAAAAGTTGCAACAGGGAACCATTAAACCTTTTAAAAACATAATCAGCCTTCTGAACAACTTAAATAATCTTAGAAAAAAAGACAAAATGTTTGACTAATATTTAAATTACATAACTTCTCCCAACATAAAATAAAAGAATGCTATTCCACAAAGTTTATGTCTGTCAGGACAGGACCGCACAGAGCTCGCCTCGTGGAATTGAGACATCTTGTGGTTTCCGATCGTTGCATCCCTTTTCATCTCCACGAAGGGACAGATTCTTTCCTTTTCTTTGACTTTTGTTCTCCATCTCTGTCACACTATCTTTTCCCACATATCGTTTGTCTTCGTCCAAACACAGTTTGCCGGCGGTCGGCAGCTGCGCTGGAGACCTATAAATGATTGTACACCCACGATTTTTAAAGGCACAGGTTTTGGAATTGTCTTCTAATTTTCGTGAGATGATAAAGATTTATTATGTACTAATATAATCGACTTTTTTAAGTTGTTACTCTGAGTCATGAGCATGTCGATTTGTCAATCTGACATTAATCAGGAGTAATTAGTGAGTGGTTGGAGGACGGTAAACCGCACGTCAGGCCGCAATACTGTATCGGATTACGCAAATCGTTTAGGCAGGCAGCTGCCTGAGTGAGTCGCACCACGTGGCTGCGTACACACATCACTTCACAATCAGTTTTCACTCGCCATTACCCTTTGCTTCCGTGCCAGTAGTCACCTACAATTTGGGCAAACAAATAAGATAACTTCTAGATTTTGATGCTTTGGAAAAAAAACTGATGCTTGTAGTCTTCAGTTGGAAACTAAACTTGCTTCTAATCGTTAGTTAGTATTAAAACTTAAAAATATAGAATTGTACACTAATGGAAATGAAATATGAACTCAAAATCCCAAATTACAATCTAGTTTGTCTAAATTTTATTATGTTTCAATCGATTAATTTAATGGTAATAGATCTGCAGACCTCATTAGTATTAGTATACAAAGTATAATCAATAGGTAATACACCTTATTTCTGATAAATAACGACAAATACAATTAAGCAAAAACGCAATCGTGTTTCTAATCCCGTTATAAAGAAATAGGTCTTTGGCCAAAACTTCGCAGATCTTTATCGCAGCCCACAGTAACCTAGTGCGTAACCAATAGACTGGCATCACATGGCAGAACCGGTTGCGCTAATACACCAACTTTCTCGAGATTAACAGCACCGTAACCATTAAACAAAAATTAATGAGATTTAAATTGCTACCATTAAAAGGATATTACAATCAGCTTATTTTGCAAGGGTTGTCTAAAATCTGAAGTCCGACGCAAGTAAAATTAATGGTATTTAAAGAATTTTATGTTGGTCCAAAGCCATGGAAGTAGAAGATAATTTACTTAATCAAACAACTGAACAGACATTAATTTTTGTTGAAATAGAAAAAAAAATTTTTGTTGAAATAAAAAAACCGACAAATAATTAGTTAATCCGATTACTTACTTAGACTGATACGTGATGTCACAGATTTAATTTATATTATTTTTTGTGCATTCGATAAACAAGCAAAAATTACACCTGAACCTTGTTACATTATATATATTATTATTTTTTTATTAAAAACAAAATACAAATGTACAAGAAACATTTCTGTATTCTAAGCAAGAAACATTCTCCACCATCGCCTACGCAATTACAAACTTTACTTATTTTATGTGTTTAAATTGGTTTGCATTTTTCCGACACGATGAAACTTGTTCCTGGATTTCAAGAATTGTTCCTAGGAACAGATACAAGAAAATACCACACAAATAGAAAATCCCTAGGTGTGAAGCGAATGTGAAAGTATGTTCCGGCAGCTTAGCTTCATTATAATAGCAGCACGTTAGTGGCAGGATTTCCAAATTGAGATTTTAAAGTTAAAATATTCTTTTTGTTTGTTAAGCAATATTGAAATGATAGGTAGTATATATATAGTAAAACATTATCATTACCAAAATTGCAGTCAGATAATCATCCTAGTTCAAATAGATGCGTTGTGTGGCGCACCTAGAAGGAAGAAGGTAGCTTATGGCTAACTCTTCATTGTAAATTTGTACTCTTTAAATCTTAATCCTCTTGGCAATATTCGTTTTAATGTGCTTAGAGTAATATGTAGGTGTAAAAATTAACTATTATTTTGAACGAATTATATATTTACTTTCACGGTAAGGTACTGATAGCAGATTAATTAGAAGGCATTCTGGGTACATTCATTTCACAGCTCACGTTAAAGAATTTTATAATCTGCATTGCTTCATACTTACGTGGCATTTCAATCCTTTGTGGATTTTGGCTTTAAATTTTATAAGATTTTATAGTATCTTCCATGAGTTTTACTCGTTTTAGACTTTACAACGCAGTTATAATACTTGTATCGTGATTAACAGCTAGGAATAGAAGTGGTTGCCATGGCCTAAATCTCATGGCAGATCATCATCGTATTCGTATTATTTTTATTGATCTATGTCATATTTCTTTAAAAAAATAAATATTAGAAAGCAGTTTAGTAGGTAGTAGTAGTTTTAATTAGCAGAGGTAGCTTGACAACCACAGACTTCTGAAATTAATAACAGTTTCGTGATGACAAAGTACGAAATTATTTCACAAGTATGCTAGTCCCTTCTTGCGTAAACCAGTGGTATGTAGGTAGCTGCTGGTTGGGTCACTAACATAGATTGCATTATATCTAAAGCTTTCTATAGATTTTCAAATAACATGTTCTATATTTTTAAGTCAAAATTCACTCAGAATCAATTATTACAGACATTTTTTGGCAACGTCCAATATCTTGATCATCAGCCTCATGGAGATTCTAATGAATCTTAATCTAAATTTTACTACAGATTTTAACAACAGAACACAAATAATAATTACTTCATCAATTTTAATATTAAGCCCTATGAAATTACTTAGTTATGTCTAATTTCGTACATATTATAACTCTCAAAGCTATGTGGTAATGGTAGGATAGGTACCCAAAACCATTGCAAATTCGCCCCTATTACGCATTTGATGCAGGCTGTAGTGTTAACCGTATCTGCCCTCGACGGTATATACGGAGTTGTTGCATAGATGTTGTGCGGGAGATCATAACATTACATAAATCGTGTCATTGACATTCAGTAACAAGGTCTGCCCTACTCGGAGCGCTATCGCTGATCTCACTGCTGGACAATATTTTTACAGATTGGTTAGAGACAAGAATGCATGCAAAATTACTTTACACGTATAAAAATGTGATGGAATAACAAACACACATTTTATTAATATTTAAACTGAGAAATTACCGTAAATTATCAAATCAGTTTTGCACCTAAATCTATCTTCGATAGTTCACAAATGTAGAACAAACCCTCATTAACATTTTGTTATGCCCAAGTCTTTCCCTTTATTTAATTTACATTTCTGTTTATAAGTATTTCCCCTAATTAAAGTATTTGATTTTTGTAGTATTTCAAGTAAAAAATTGCTGAGAGTAGACACTATAAATTGTTAGTTAACTATATTGTACATAACGATTAATTTTATAACGCTGCTAGTTGACATTGATATTAAATTGAAAGTCTCTCTGCATAGACACTGGTGTAACGGAATGCCCATCCTACTTTAGTATTCCGTATATCAAGAAGAAATAGTAAACAAGTTGTGCGTCACTGACCGGAGTTACCAAAATATCTGTCTACTGCACAACAAACGTACGACGCGAACTATCTCCGTTTGAACAAATTTCGAAGTTATTGAAATCGAAGAAAAGAATATGAAAATCTAAGCAGAGCACGATTTAAGCACGATCGCGATACATAGTAAACGTAATTGATACACGATTGTGGATTGTGCCAATAGCTTGTATCGCAGCCTCTAAGAACTAAGCACACGACGCCTCATGCATTTTGATGGGATAATAGTGAGGGCCGCACCCACGCCCATTATATGCAGATCGGGAGGCCAGTGTTGCCGGTGTTTCTCGTCGGATCTCGAGATCACTGTGCCCATCAAACTAGTGACAAAGATCCAACACTTTTAACCTTTTTCGATCTTCACCTGAAGTGGTCACGATAGGCTTCACGCTGTTTACTAAATTAAACACCTAAACATTACAAGAATCACACACTATGTATTGGTGAAACCAGTAGCAAAATCCTTCCGGTAGTTTTTGAGTTAATCGCGTTCATACACATAGTCAGACGCAACTTCTTTTTATAATATGTGGCTATGTAAAAGGCGGGTTATTTTCTACCAGATGCAGATATACCTGATGTTAAAAGACAAGATGACAAAGAGAAGATTTTTATTCTTATTTCAAGCGGACAAAATAGCAATACTTCGTCTTGGCCACACACATCAACTTTACAACAACACGCAGGTTAAGACACAGCGTATGAGATTTAAATTCACAAATTGTGTCTGAAATACAGTATATTCATTTCTAAATCCTAGGCTCTGAATACTAAAAATCTATTCTGGACACTGATCCGCGACGATTTGTGCCGCATTTAATAGCTCTCTCCCGATGTAAATAATTTTCTGAAAATCAATTAGCGTTATTCTAAACATGCACATTATGCATTTTTCATCTTACATCTTTTAAAGTGTTAAATTAATAATGCCTTTCTCTTAAAATAGCTATTACACTGAAAGTCTAGTGCTGCTATAATAATAAAGCAATTTTTCATATCTGTTGCAATGAAGACTAATAGCGTTGAAAAATTAAGTGAAGGGGTTCAGATTTTAAGATATTTCATTATAATTTTTCACAATGTGTATTACTCTGATAAATTAATAGAATTGTAGACTCATTCAGTGATTCAAAGTGTGTGCTAAGATAACTCCAACGTTTTCGTATTTTTTTTATCTGCACGTTTAAAAATCGTAGGTTAGAAACATGCTCTTAAAATAGTTATAATTATAATAAATAATTCTTCTCACACTATTATAATTGATAACGTGTATTTATCATGACATTTGGGTATACATTATTGGGTAATTAAATTGAGACTATTATTACCGCAAACCCGACTCTGATAAGATACGAAATGCCCGACAAATGAACTGCCGGTGATCAACTACTGGTGAAAATATTGGTATACATTTCTGCACTATAATAAATATTAAATACATACTTAGTTTAAACAAAAGGTTGCATTGCAAGCAGTGAAAACTCTGCTTGCAATGCAACCTTTCGTCAAACTACTAATACTTAACTAAAAAATTACGTTTGTACTACACCTAGCTTTGAAGTATTATCGGATGCAAGTTTAACGGAAAATCCACCGGTAGTTGTGAGAACATGCGCAAAGTGGCCCAAAGCCCTAATCTCTTATCTCAGGAAGTGCAGCCGGCGCCGGCCCAACGCGGATTTATGCGACTAATCTCGACTCGACCCGCTTGCGTCAGCGCTTTCTAGGGAGACTTTATTACCTAAGCAACTTACTGCTACTAACAATATGCAAGTGGTGTTGCGCTTACACCTGGATCATTTGTTAATGGAGTAAGGGTCCGAGTGCATAGGTAGTAAGCGTTTGCGTACGAAAACACGTGGGCCGGGAGGCGGGGCGGCGCGCGGGGGGCGCGGGCGCATTCTTGCCGTGACGTCACGCCCACCCAGCGAGCCCGACATTCACCTCTGCCTGCCCGAGCTATTCCTCCGTAGCTCTCGCTGTATCTGCCATTATTGTTGTTACGATTATTTATTTATGCTCGGAAGCCAAACAACTCTGTTTCGGCGGGAAGCGAGTGATAGTTCAGCGAACTTGCCACACGGACATGGACAATAGCATGGCGTGGTGTACACAGAATGAAAATAAACTCCTTGGAATTCGCTCAGGTCGCTAACGATGATTTAACACTGTCAGGATCGCGTTTCTTTCTCGCGGGAGCCACAAGGCCCTCGTCAGATATTGCATCATAACAGAGAAAACGTCCTGACTGACTGACTTTAGGTATATTAGTAAAATAGTTACGTAAAAACAAATGCTATGTACTTACCTATAAATATTATTATAATGGTTATTATAATTTTAAGTTATATATTAAGTTTGGTTAGGACGGTACTCCTTCGCGCCCACCAATGACAATATTTTCCACAAAAAATCTGTAATAAATATTTAAGTATCTACCATAATTTTATCCAATCCCAAATACGCTATTATTTTCAAGAAACCAGGCAAACAAATAACTTAAATTTCATATCGTAATAAGTTAGACAAAAGATTTAAATTTTTACAAAAATCAATATACCTAAACGTTGAAATCATGAAAATAGCATTTTTATTGTAAACATGTACTTATTTTATTTATAAGTAGTTCATGTTCACATTTAACCAACTTATTTCCCAAAATTTCAAAGTAAAAAATAGTGCATTATTCGTAGATCTAAGCTACGAAATTCCGTAGCGCTCGTAGCAGTTACTACGAATAGCTTAAAATACAAATTTAAAAAATGTTTATTAGTTTGTTCTACTATTTATATGGGATATATTAGACTCATAACTGTATTCTGTCCTAATTTATTTATACAAATACCTAATACTATAGTATATTTCTATCGACATATTAACCATTATTATTATCATTTAGTTTTAAGTATGAATTTTTTGAATAAACAACATATTTGTTAATTTATGTAAACTCAACAAATCTACATGAAACACTTAGTCTTCGTAAAGTTGTCATGTTCGATCTTCATCATCAAACTAATTCATAGTTTTTGTCGCCTATCTAACTACATGATCGAGTCTTGTCAGAGCTGTCATATCCATTCTGTTCCATCTCCTGGCTCGGTACACCCACAGTGAGAACACGGAAACGAGGGCAACTATGCCCGTTTCGTACTACATATAACAAATAAAGTAAGTACATAGTAAGACATAAACCTCTATGTTATGGTAGTAGCGGCGAGTTCCCTTAGAACTTGAACAGGTTAATGTGTAGTTGACTGTAGGTAATCGCCGCGTTCGACACGCACGAGACGGCGATTGAGTTATTATTGTGCAATTAGTGAGAGCTCGTTGAGAGCACAGATATCGCCGTACGTTTCATCTCCGGTCCGGTGCCGTGGTGCCGGTCCGTCAATATATTCCTCTTATCCCCACGTGTCGTACCCTAATGGGAATACCGCAAATGTAACAAGTAATGTTGTCCAGCGCTCTAACGCTTGTGAAGTTATCCCACAACCAGTGACGGTCAACGTTACGCTAGAAATAAATACACTATTATGTCATCATGACACTATCGGCAATCTCGAACTGATGTGTATTTAGATTGTGTATACACTAGAATCATGTGGTTATGACACTAGAATTCTTATATTGTTTATTATTTTTGATACCTTGACCTATTCTTGCAACTCTTTATTTTGTTGGTGGACAATGAAAAAAAATTGAAAATATGTCGCCTACCTATTAACATTGATAAAATTTATTCTGTTGTCCTGTAACGAGGAACATAGACCGGGGCACAACGGGAATAGAGGGGCCAAAGCATGGCGCCACGGGTGCCGCGCCCGCGCCGACCGGCCGTCTGTCATTAATCACAATCAACCCACGAATTATTTCGACGTTTAAAATGTTTGATGTTAATATAATCTCCCGCCAAAGTCATCGCTGAAGTATGCACCATAGACTAGGTATGTGGACCGGGAGTGGCAAAGAATGGCTACTGTTCCTTGTACCTCTGTGTGGTTAATCAATTCATCAGTAGCCGAGACAAACCACCACAATCGATTGACTTTGTCAATTCAAATAAACTCTCGACTGTTTGAGAAAACTAGACGAGTTGTTTACAGATTTACAAAAAATAAAAAAGGAAGTTTTAAGCCAAAATAAAATTGTTTACTTAATTATCCTTTGGCTCAAAATACTTGGTCTTAATTGTTTGTATTTTTTTGCGTTGTTTCTTTTTACGTGGTGACTTGGTCGTTAACCCTGTTCACGAATAATTAATTTATTGTGTGCAATCGTGGACATCGACAACAGACTATATTTAAAGATAAGTGTGGCCTTTATCTGGCTGTTCTTGGTAACTACAACAACATAAAGGTACTCACATGCATCAGTCAAAAGTTAATTGGGTGCAATTATAGTTTCATCCGCACATCATTCCATGCGAAGAAAATAAAATGCATGTGTATAAAATAAAATGAATATGACTAATGTAAATAAAATAAAATGAATATGACTAATGCTATAAACAAATTTAAAAGCTTATTATTTTAATTTTTATCACTTTTTTGCAAATTAATAAACTAACCGGCCATTGTGTATTATGAGTTTAGAGGAAGCAAGAGAGAGTCATAGCAAGTGGAAATCAATAGCATGTATCGTAGATGTAGCAATGATAATGGTATGTTAACATAGGATTAATTGGTTTTGCAGGGAAACATCGAGGGGGGGCGGACCTCACTCTGGATCCGGGCGTGGCTGCAGGAGCAGCTGTTCATCCTCGGCTGCTTCCTCCAGGGGGACGCCGGCAAGGTCCTATTCGTCGCCATTCTCGTCCTCTCCACCTTTTGCGTCGGGCTCAAGTCCGCGCAGATCCACTCGCGAGTCGACCAACTCTGGGTTCAAGGTACTTTTCAAGATATCATCTAAAAGTAAATAGAGACATTGTTGCTTATTGTGCATCTTTTGGAATACAAATGCATCGCGGGCGACTGTCCTGCCGCTTCCTCCTCGATGATACGTGCGTCGCGTACTTAACATCGGACTTCATAGCACGCCGCGGTGTGTTAGCGCCCTTATACGACAAACTTCAATTTAATCGTTGAATTTTAATTCAACATAGTCGGCATAAGCGTCCGGTACGCTACTTGATTTTTATTTACGTTATTTTAATCATTAAAAAGCAGGGGAGATTTATGCGTTAATAATATTTTATTCTGATTACCATAAACGAATACAAATTGTTTACAAATCGATTTATAATAGCTGAAATAGACGAATGAAACTAATTGACATCAATGTCGAGTAGCAAAATACCTACTTGTTATACGCAAATAAATAATTTAGCGTTTATATGTACATTTGAAAAACTCAGGGTTTGGAGTGACTTGGAATGCTCATCGTCATTTCCTAATGACGAATTAGAATTCCTATTCTAGAACTTTATTTGAAATACTTAGTTATAATCTCAATTAGATACTACTGTGAAATGGCCAGTTATCAAACTGAGTTAATTGTTAGATAAGCAAGCTGCAAAGTCGGCTTTGGCAGAATAAGAAACAAGTTTTTTTGGGTGCAACGCTGCACGTTATCGACGTACTTATTTATATCCCGGCTTCAAATCCGGAACTGGAGGCAGGATGCGCGCATGCGGGCTGCGGTTTCCATCAGAGATCAGACGACGTGCGTCCGCGCAGTGTAGCAATGCTACTCCACTGACTTGAGTTACGGTTGTTTTCCTACAACTGAGGCACGAGATGTTTACACTCAACAGATTTATATATAACAGTATGTTGTTGATATGGCAAATCGTGTAAAACCACTATGAATTTACATTGCCATAAGTAAATATTTACTCAATTATGTACAATTGTATCGGTCACTTAAATATCAACACGACCAGAACATAAATGAACATAAATTTAGGTCCCTTGGAATTCCACTGTGAATGAAGGACTGTGAATAAAATATTAAAACACAGATTTGTTACACACCATTGGAAGTATTGTCTTTAACACCATTTAAAATGAATATTTCTTTTAAACATTGTAACTCAACCTTGGGAATTTTACAGCACATTGTAAAAAAAGATTCAATAACGTTTAGTGTGCTTAGTTACGTCAAGGATCCCAAAAATATTGTTTACGAAAAAATATGCCTAAATAGTTACAAAGGCATCAAAAGATTTTTTTTATCGTTTAGTTGATTTTTCATGCTGCCAAGTCTTGGGTGGTCCGGGTTTAGTTTTATGGGTATTAGAAATAGTTGAGATTAATAAATTAATCTAATTATGTGGGTTAATGCCGTTTGGACGTTGATTCTATTTGTTTCTTTTCTCAAGCTCAAGATGACGATCGAAGAGCGGAAGTCAAAAAGAGTGGCAACATCCATAACTGCTTAGTTACGATGATTATTTAGTTATGTAACTCAAATATTTTTTTTATTCATAAGTACTCAGACAATCTAAGATCAACCCTAATAAAAGAAAATAAACTTTATTTTAATTTTTAATTAACAAAAGAAGATTAAAATGATCGCTAGACATAAGTAACAATAATATTCTCATTAAACGTTCAATTGAATACTTTTAGCTTATTACGTTATGTTAGATGACAGCGTAATATGCCCGATGTGGACCCTACTACCTGGAAATAGTTTCTAAATTACAATGAGTTCCAATAGGCTGTTAAGTCGTTGCATGTCGCCAGGTAGGTTAGCATTGCATCAGACTGCAAAAATATGCTAAACGCGGACGTTGCAAAAAGGAAGAGGGCGATTGTATTGAGCACCTGTCTCGCCACCCGGCTCTGCTCGCGTTCCTGTTACAATCCCGTCGATTCTTATTTCAGAAACACAATGTACACCTGCATACATTCATAATTCGATTGAAGAGACTGTCCTATCTATTGTTTTTTTACTTTTACGTCGGTGTTATTTAATGTATCTTTATAGAGCTAATGGTAATTTCTTCAGTTAATTAGGCGACCCAAATGAATGTGTCTAAAATTTCCAATGTCATGTAGATTCATGTTGATAACGCTAGCAGTGGAATTTGAATATAATAAAACGAAAGCCCATAAAAGAAAGCAAGCTATGTCTGGGCTTCTGGTTACTGACAATCAAATAAAATAAATTGTATAGGCATATCGGACCATTGATATTTTAACGGCTATCGTCCAAACAATCATATTCGGAGGTAACGGCCTCACAAAACGATATCGCGGAACTAAAGATTCTGTTAAACAAGGTCGGGCAGCTTAACAACTTAATTAGGTGGCCCACGGATGTCCGTAAATATTCCTACATAAAATTACGACCAAATAAAACTAAAAATCTAAAAAAAAGACATTTCTATTGAGTCACAAAAAAGTCTGGATCTGATTGTCCGACCGCTTTTGTGTGAAGACATCGTGCTGCGTCTGCGCATGCCTGCCTGGCCCTTATGACCTGTCGAAAATTCCCCAAGTTGATGTATCAATAACTGGAATTGAAATAACTCGATCGAAATCTATGCAAAATTTCTAGATGATTTGTGTGTGATTCAAAACAAAAGTAATATCAGAAATAATTATGAGTGCTAGGTAATTTGTTTCATTTAACAAATATTAAGTAGATAACTTCATAAAAATTACAATACTGATGATAAAACTGTTGCTAAAATCCGCGAACAGAAAATATTGGAAGCTACTGAATAACATCCCAGAATGTATGGTTTGAGTTCCTTTTTCTGCTATTTGTTATGCTGAAAGTATTGTAGCAACGACATTTGTTAGTGACTGGGAGAATATAGCTATCGATACAAAGTACCGCCGTGTCAAGCGCATAGTTCGCGTTGCCGCAAAGGACGTGGTTTGTTTATTCCGCCATCCATCTGTTGTCTACGCTCTGGCTAATTTGCATAGAGGGCCAGCGGGGTCTGCGGGGCGAGGGCCGGACCACACGGGCTCGGCACGGCGGCGTGCGGGTGGCCACAACCACATGCGCGAGCGCACGTACCGCTCCGCTCCCCGCCCCGTAAGCCCCATCGTCATTCATTGCGATCGTTCGCGCTGATCGTTCACTACCATCGAGTAGAAATATTGTCATTAACGACGTGCACGCATCACCAATGCAATATATTTCGCATTCACAACCTACGTCGACAATTTAACGTGCGCCATATAAAGAATCATTTCATTATGCATTGTGTCATTAAGATAGCCAATTGTTTTCTTTCAATGTATTTCTTATGTGTCACATTGATAAGGTCTATAACGAGAGCATTGAGGTTGCAAAGTTAGAAGTTGAAACATGCCGCCGCGCTGTGGTGATAAGAGTCGGTGCGTGAAAGCTGCGCGTGCAGTCTCGACACGATAACCCCCTGCAACCTTGCGCTGTTTTTGCCCTTTCTGCCACTATGACATATCTATTTATATATAGGGTCTGATTAAAAGACGTTGCATGAGCTAAATCCCACATTTCATCGCCAACGAACTAATCCCATAATTATGATGTCATCAGATTCCATAGCTTCAATACTGGGTCATGCACGCACGTGCACCAATTCGAATCGTGTCCTGTGTCTTGGCTTCTATATAGATTAAATACCTATTGTATTTCTTTCAAGGTTCAATCCGTCCCTAATCGCTCGATATTTTTAATTCGATTTCATTCATCGTAACAATTTGATACTTCTTAAATCCGTCTTCAGTTGATACTTCAACGACTGCTATGTATTCTTATGGCAGCATAAGCATCGTAAACTGCGCCCACGGCTGGGTAGGTGTTAAAATAGAGGCGCCTTGTGCGACCGACCACGCTCGATTCCATTCCACTTGCTTTATGATAATCCCTAATATCCGGCACGAAGTGTTCCCGGCTAGAGCTTAACCATCGAAATATGGTAAACTCATAAAAAATACATCCTTTATTTGCAGGTAAAATGAACTTGATATCAAACCTACCATCATTTTTACCATGACAAATCACGTGATTGTTAATGATGCGCGTAATATACACAATTTTACTGCTTGTTTGATTACTGCGTTAGAAAGTTTTAAAGGTTTACTTTTTTACATATAAAAATCTAAACGGTAACTTCTCTGTACGATTCAAGTTTTGACTGTTAAATAATGCTCTCAGCATTAAATTCGCCGCTTGTATTTTATAACATGAAGTTAACATATAAAATTAATTTATAAATTGTTTATCCAATGAGTACCTAAGTAACTAACCTATCATGAGGCTATCATACTTTATGTTTTTCTGGCGGAAAGTTCAAAAACTAATCGCCGCAAAGGTCAGAGAACCATTTGCCTCCCACTTAGATTCCTTATCGCCTTAACAAACATTTAATCGTTCAATAACTCAAGCGCCATTTATGGATTTTATTTTTGACAAGTTCGTAACGCAGAAAGTACTTCAATCGAATAGACCAAATTCAAATCAAAACAAAATCTAAACATTTACAAAGTCATTAATATTCTTATGTTTACACGTAAAGGCTTTAATAGAACCTTTGACACCTGCATTTTTTTCGGACATCTCATAATTTGCACGTTTATTAATCTCATTTACATACAAAGCGTTCGTCGAAACGATGACGACACCGCAAATCTTGATTGAGACTGATAGCCGGTGGGCCAGTATCATATGCTATTTGTATGCAGCCCGGCAACAGACATGATCAGTGACTGCTCCTGACTACAATATCGATCCTGTTCTTACTGAATCCGTCTTTACTGCACAACGTAGCTACTAGATTAGAAAAACTATTTTTCGCACTTTTCATTGTTTATTTCTATTCGATGAGTTATAAGAGTTTATGTTTTATCTTAATTAGTATTTTGTTTAGTTCCCATTAAAATAGCACCGTTTCCGGGGATATTTTTGTGGTATTATAGTAACTTTGTTTTAAAAAAACCACTACATGAATTATGAATTCGAAAAGAATGAAATACGGCTTCCTCCTAATTGAATAGTTATTTCCGATTGCTATTAAAATTTACTTCAATTCTATTATTACCATATGTTATGTACAACTGTTATACCCACATTAATTTACTAACGTCAAACACAAATATACTGAACGTTCTTTCTTAATGTGAACGAATCACGCAACTTTAATAAACTCAGCCTAAAAGATTTTCGACACTTGGCAGGCTAATTTAGCGCAAAAAAATGTGACAGCGCGGCTCAAATAAATCAGTGGTCGAGTGTTAATTGGAACGAGTTCTCACGTCCTGTGAGATAACACACCAAATTGGAAAACACCCTTGTTAAGGCTCCAGTGTGATGGCAAGATAAATTAAATCCTTTTTAAATCTTTGATTTCTTATCTTCCCAGCCAGGATGCAGTTTCGTTTCGTGCAAAAAATAAACTCTAACTAAAATGTTATCGATATTATCACTGACAAAGATGCGTTCATAATATTTCTATGTGAACTTTACTAGGTACTTACTTACTTAAGTTTTCAAAATGTCGTCACGGCGCCGCCGGTAGATGGTGGACGAAACAGTCACAATCGCAATAAATCACGTCGGTGTTAACGGCCGCAGTCGTAGTCCCAACAAATGTGTCGACACTCTCCAATACACCACGAATGAAGGGTGCCTGGGATAATATTAGACACTTTTTTGTTTCACTAATTAATAGGACGCCAAAAAGATGTGTAGGGATTCGATGCCGACGTAACTCAACGCAGTAATGTAGTTAAAAATATACCTAACTACAAAACTTTGTGATTAACATTTCATTTTTTATTGAAATAATAATAATTGAATCACTATAACATTAAAGAAAGACCTTGATGTTAATACATATAAATGTAAATTACTGTTTTCTTGAAATTACCTACCACGTATATTAAACCAAAGTTTTATTATAATGAAGTCATACAGGTGACATTATTAACCTTTATGAAAATGTAAAAAGTATTTCAACGTGCTCTTAATTGCGTTTTCATTGGTATTGAATCACTTGTCTGATACTTAACCTTCACTGTGATCTTAATTATTAAGAAATTAAATTTTGAAGAACATTTCATATGAACTGAATTATTTTAATAAATTTAATTATTGTATTAATCTGGTTCACCCGTGTATGTAATATTTAACTTATTTAAATACGTATCAGGAATTTTCTGAATATGTCATGATTTCAAAAATATTAATTTCAAAATCTTATGTCCACAGAGGGTGGCAGATTAGAAGCTGAGTTGAAGTACACAGCCAAAGCCCTGGGAGAAGCGGACTCATCGACTCATCAGTTAATCATTCAGACCGCGAAGGACCCAGACGCCTCTTTGTTACACGCAGGCGCATTGCTGGACCATCTAAAGGTAAAATAAAAATATAAAAGATTAGTGTACTGCCATACTTTAGGCAGTCAATTTTCTCATTAAAATATGTATCGTTGCTTTCATCTATTATTATCATATTTTTATATATAAGCTATAAATTATTTTCATCGTTTGTAGGTAGTCCACGCAGCGACCCGCGTCACAGTGTACATGTATGATATTGAGTGGAGGCTCAAAGACCTCTGCTATAGTCCTAGTATACCTGACTTCGAAGCTTACCACATAGAGAAGATCTTCGACAACATTATCCCGTGTGCCATCATCACCCCACTTGACTGCTTTTGGGAGGGATCCAAGTTGCTTGGACCCGACTATCCTATTTTTGTTCCGTAAGTATATTACGTCATCCAAATATGAGAGATGAGCCATGATTTATGTTGTAATAAATAAAATACACTCATTTTTTTCTGCTAGCAACATAGAAATAAAACCATCATTGTTTATTTTTATACAGCTATACAAGAACAACAATTACGATTTTATGTTTATAGCATGCTTGTCACATCTATAGAGCGATTTCATAAAAAAACATAGATTTATCTATAATATATTGTGTATTTTTTGTTCAACAGTGGTTTAAAGAACAAGTTCCAATGGACGCATTTAAACCCACTAGAAGTTTTAGACGAAGTGAGGACACTGAAGTTCCAGTTTCCTCTCAGTACCATGGAAGCTTACATGAAGAGAGCCGGCATTACCTCGGCCTACATGAAGAAGCCATGCTTGGATCCCACCGACTCACAGTGCCCAAACTCGGCTCCCAACAAGAAATCAGGCCAAGTAAGATTTATTAAAATTTCAGTACTTACTTCGAGCTATTTTTAGTATTGTTTGCGTGATAAATTATAACTAAATTGCAACATTTGAATAGTTGATGTAGCTATTAAACTGTTTTTGTACCCAACGTTTAAATGTTTAAATCCCTTTTCGGGTCAGTGAGAGCGAAACGTATAATAAGAAATCATTTGTTATGGTTGCGTGAGACCCACATTAGGGACCATTACGATGACTCCCGGTTCTTTTATGAAGACTTCAATTTACGACAGTTTTACTAGCACATAAATAAAACGTAGGATCACGACAAATAAAATAACTTTATCGAGGCAACGCATAAAGTTTAAATACTTTCCATAATAATAAAATATTTTTGGAAACGGTAATAAGGCAGGATGAAAGCGGTCGCCGCCGGGCAGATGGCGCAGCTACCTGGCGGCCGAGCCGGCGCGCGTACCTCGAGAAAGTTACGTGTTCGCTGCGAGACTTGAGAATTCAATATGTGAGATAACATCGCCCGAAGCTGCCTCGTATTTTGCATACAAACGTCAACACATTAATCCTAAAAGATTTTCATTGCTCATTCTCGGAATTATTTTAAACAAACAAGCAATAAAAGTAATACCGCTCGAACGGTACATTTTGTTCTCTGATTGTCTTTAACAATAACAATTGGTATTCTCGAAGTACGCGCTTGCTGCTCGGGGCCCGAGTTCGTTTTTGTGAGAGCAGCGTGTAGAATGAGTCGGGCCGCCACCCACGTTCGGCGAAGGGCCACGCCGCAGATCGGGCGCGCATTGTTCCTTGCGCCCGCGCAGCCGGACCGCTGCATTATACGGGCGTATTGTACACATTTCAATGGGCCTCGTTTGCCGTTGCTATCGTCCGTCACAATGACACTATTATATCAATAATGCTCACCAACCATTGCTGACGGAGTCACTCGGAGACCTCGTAAATTTTGCGTCGCTTTCTTTGTTCCGTAAATAATGTTGTCGAGAACAGTTGAGCCAGTGATTAGGTTGTGTGCCTTTGAAGGTTGTGTAAGATTTCTCGGAAGGTTTTGAGTCTTTTTATTACACTTCGCGGGAAGATCAGTAATAGAATATTGTAATAAATAGTTGATGTCCTTATTACAGATACCAGATGTAGCAGCGGAGCTATCGCACGGTTGCTACGGTTTCGCGGCAGCCTATATGCATTGGCCAGAGCAGCTGATCGTCGGAGGTGCCACCAGGAACACCACATCAGTGTTACGCAGTGCGCGCGCGCTGCAGACTGTGGTGCAGCTGATGGGCGCGCGAGAGATGTTCGAATACTGGGCCGACAACTACAAAGTACACCATGTCGGCTGGAATCAAGAAAAGGCAGCCGCCATCCTCGATGCATGGCAGAGGAAGTTTGCGGCTGTAAGTATTTTTGACAAGCGAATTTTCTAAAACACAATTATAATTATAATGTTTTAACAATGTAGCTCCATTATATACATCGATCGATAAACTATTATTTGTCTTTTATTTTCTAGGAGGTTCACAGAATGACTGCTTCAGAAGCAGTGTCCCCTTCGTATAGTTTCTTCCCTTTCTCCACATCTACTCTCAATGACATTCTCGGCAAATTCTCTGAACTTTCTTTGAAGAACATCATCATGGGTTACATGTTTATGGTAAGTTTCCTCTAAAGATTTAAAATAAACACATTATTTCTTTCTTTTTTTTATTGCTTTCACATACATTTTATTTTTATTTTTCTGTTTATTTTATTTTTCTGTTTATTTTATTTTTTCTTTTTATATTTATTTGGTATTTTGTGCACATTTTCAGTTTTTTTTTATTCCGTTCCCAGTTAATATACGTGGCCGTGACGTTGATGCAATGGCGCGACCCGGTACGGTCGCAAGCAGGAGTTGGCATCGCCGGCGTCCTTCTGCTTTCTATCACCGTCGCCGCTGGCTTAGGCTTTTGTGCTTTATTAGGTGATTTTTTTTTGTTATTTTATATATTATTTACACTTTCATTTCTTTTCGCATTTTTGTTAGATATTAAGAGGTGAGTTAGTTCGAGTGTTTATAATGAAAATATTCTCAATCTCTAATTATAAATCCTCGGAAATATTCGCACAAAATAACAGATTTCTTCCATACTATGAATAGTATTTATTTACTGATAATCTCCATATTCTAGGTATACCATTTAACGCTTCGAGCACACAAATTGTGCCGTTCTTGGCACTTGGACTTGGAGTCCAGGACATGTTCCTTCTCACTCACACCTACGTGGAGCAAGGGGGAGACGTGCCGCGGGAGGAACGCACTGGTTTGGTGCTCAAGAAGAGTGGACCAAGTGTTCTGTTAGCTTCACTTTGCAACGTCATGGCTTTCCTTGCTGCTGCGTTACTGCCTATTCCAGCATTACGGGTCTTTAGTTTACAGGTAAATTGAAATTTATAGTTACATAGTTTTTGTGAGTAAATAAATCACCATTACTAGTTACGATATGTTAGTCTAACCAATACTTTTGATCATTATTAGGAATGATCAAAAACATAGGTATTATATTTTATTTTACTGTTTAAAAATCAAAAATATCTACTGTAATATTATGATCACACACTTAGGCCGTCATTTATTAAATACAGATTAAATAAAATTAAATATTCTAACTACATGTATCCCTCCCCAGGCGGCTATCTTGCTCCTGTTCAATTTGGGCGCGATGTTATTAGTGTTCCCGGCGATGATCTCTCTGGATCTCCGGCGGCGCTCCACCGCTCGAGCAGACCTGCTCTTCTGCTTCATGCCTGAGAGTCCGCTGCCGAACAGGGCCAAGGTCAATGACCGGGCGAAAACTAGAACTATTAGGAATAACAAGGTGATTACATACGGCTTTAAGAAGTTATTTTCTATAAGCTTTGCGTGGTGTTCTGGGTCAAAAGTTTTTCTTACCTTCTCACAAAAATATATAATGCCAACCACGTAGCAAATGTGTCGATTTCCTTCCTCTATATTTTGGTACCCTAAGCCACTTTGGCACTCATATTACTAGAATCATTTGGTTTATTAGAAAATCATTTCAGATTTTTTTTTCTATTGCAGAACAACTATAAGGATTCAACACAACAACCGCTAGACCCCGGCGTAACTGGAGCGACCAAAAAAGATTGCTGTTTCAGTCTATCTCTATCCAAATGGGCAAAGAACCAGTACGCACCCTTCATCATGAAGCCCGCAGTCAAGGTAAGTGTTTATTTGAGCACAAATATAATCCGATATTTTATATGCTATATAACGTTATTGGAAACGACCAGAAACTAATTAAACTCTGATATTGTTTGGGCGCAGGTAACATCAATGTTGGCGCTGATCATTGTTATGTTGGCAAGCATTTGGGGAGCCACAAAAGTTAAAGACGGCCTTGATCTGACAGATATAGTCCCAGAAAATACTGATGAACACGAATTCCTATCACGTCAAGAAAAGTATTTTGGATTCTACAACATGTACGCAGTCACGCAAGGTGATTTTGAATACCCTATAAAACAAAAACTGCTGTATGAGTATCATGACCAATTTGTTAGGATACCAAACATAATAAAGAATGATAATGGGGGCCTCACAAAATTCTGGCTGAGTTTATTCAGAGACTGGCTTCTAGATTTGCAAGCGGCATTTGATAAAGAAGTTGAAAAAGGCTGCATTACTAAAGAGTGTTGGTGCAAGAATGCGACAGACGAGAGTATTTTGGCATTCAAACTGATGGTGCAGACGGGACACGTGGACAATCCCATCGATAAGGCTCTCCTCACAGCTCCTGATCATAGGCTGGTTGATAAAGATGGTATTATAAATCCAAAGGCGTTTTATAACTACTTATCAGCTTGGGCGACCAACGACGCTTTGGCTTACGGAGCATCCCAAGGGAATTTGAAACCGCAACCGAAAAGATGGACTCATTCGCCTGAAGATGTGGATTTGAAGATACCAAAGTCATCCCCTCTCATGTACACGCAGCTCCCGTTCTACTTGGCCGGCCTCAGTGATACAGAAAGCATCAAGACGCTGATCATGTCGGTCCGGGAGCTCTGTCTGAAGTTCGAAGCGCAGGGATTGTCTAATTTCCCGTCTGGTATTCCCTTCCTGTTCTGGGAGCAATACTTGTATCTCCGAACATCTCTGCTCCTTGCTCTTGCCTGTGCTCTTGCTGCTGTATTCGTGGTAAGTCGTTCTTTCTCATACATTTTTATAAAGCTTTTATTTATAAACCTATCGCGGTATCTCTAATCAAATCATAATTTCGTTATTCAATTGAGCTAAAACTTGCACGTACCTTCGATTTTAATGACAATGAAACATTATATTAAAGTATGTCTTGATGATGTAGACACTTTAATCACCAATATTTATTTGACTACAATGGCAAAAAAATTTTTTTTTGTATAAAAACTTTTTTTTATTTTTATTTTTGGGTCATCTAGAATGGATGTACTTTCCTTTTTCGTTAAGAATTAACCTTAATTATTTTATGCTACAGGCTGTAATGATACTCCTCCTGAACGCGTGGGCAGCGCTCCTCGTGACGTTGTCTCTAGCGATGTTAGTACTCCAGTTGTTGGGAACCATGGCGCTGCTGGACGTCAAGCTGTCTGCAGTGCCAGCGGTGTTACTGGTGCTGGCTATTGGAAGAGGGGTTCATTTCACCGTGCATATTTGTTTGGTGAGTTATCTTAAGTTTTCGTCACTATTTAGGCCTTGAATTTTTTCAGTCAAACACGATGTATTCTTATTACCAATTATTTTGCCTCCGTTTACTAACTTCAACATGTTTTCTACAGGCGTTTGTGACCTCTATCGGCTGCCGGCGCCGTCGCGCGGCGCTGGCTCTAGAGTCAGTGCTGGCTCCAGTAGTGCACGGCGCACTGGCCGCGGCGCTGGCTGCCTCGATGTTGGCGACCAGTGACTTTGGATTCGTGGCAAGGCTATTCCTAAGGCTGTTACTAGCACTCGTCATATTGGGAATCGTTGACGGATTGTTGTTCTTCCCTATTGTGCTGTCGATATTGGGACCTTCGGCTGAGGTAATTTCATTTATGAAATCTGAAATTTTGTAGCAAGCGTTTTGAATCGAATGAGAAATTATAAATAAAAAAATCATTTAAAAATGTAATAGTAAAATTCTATGATCAGTCTTAATTTACCTACCTATGAATACTTCAAGTTAAACAGTTTTATTTTCGCCCAACAGGTCAGACCGATAGAATACCCAGAGCGGTTATCAACGCCCTCTCCCAAGAGTTCCCCCATTCACCCTCGAAAATCAAGCTCAAGTAACAACGGGGATAAATCCAGTCGGACCAGCAAATCTGCCCCTAGACCTTGTGCTCCTTCACTCACAACGATTACTGAAGAGCCTCCTAGTTGGCACAGTTCAGCTCCGTCGGTGCAGTCGTCTATGCAATCAATTGTGGTACAACCAGAGGTGGTGGTGGAAACCACTACGTATAATGGAAGCGACTCTGCGTCTGGTAGATCCACACCGACTATGAAATCCTCGCATTCTGGAGCGATTACTACTAAGGTTTGTATTTTGTTTTTTTTTTCATATATTATAATTTTTGTTAGTCTCCATTACGAGATCGAGTTATATAAATGTACCAAACTGTAACTGTAATGTAGTAAAAACTAAAATATTCTAACTTGTGGTTTATGCAAGCTAAGGAAAACTATCACAAGGCTTCATTTTTTCAAAATACAATGATGACTAACCTGATATATCCTTTACAGGTAACGGCAACCGCTAACATCAAGGTAGAGGTTGTCACGCCAGGAGACAGGAAGTCCAGGAGATCGTACCACTACTATGACCGCGACCGACGACGCGACCGCGATGACGATCGTGACAGGGACCGCGACCGCGACCGGGACCGGGACCGCGACAGGGACCGGGACCGCGACAGAGACCGCGATAGGGACCGCGACAGGGATCGCGACGACAGATCGCGGGAACGCAGAGATCGCTATCGCGACGAGAGAGACCACCGCGCCTCCCCCAGAGAAAATGGCCGCGACTCCGGACACGAGAGCGATTCTTCCAGGCATTGAGCGACAGCATCAACGTACAACGACCGCCCACGTCACAGTGACAGTAGTGTAGTGTAGATATTTACGCTGTGTGCATATCATTCGAATGCTATGCTTGTATGTACGAAAAGACATCTTTACCTAAAGTTATCAAGTGTCGTCTAAAACCGAACGTAAAACATGTTTTAAGGATCGCAATACCATTATATTCAATGCCTTAAGACAGTATTACGATTAATTTTAAGTTATCTTCAGTAAAATATGGATATTGGAGGCTACAATTAATCTGTTCAATATGAAGTGCTATCTGAGTCGCATTACTATGTATAGTTTGTATGCGCGATGGTACTAAAATCATTCCATGGAGCTCGCCACATTGCCATGCAGTGTCGACATTTTGTAGTGTGTATGTCGGGAGTTCCAACTGTATAGAACAAATCTCATTGTAAGAGTTTCATTTGTGTATTTTATATTGTGTGTTCCTATTTTGACAAGCATTTCCACTCGTCTCCGTGTTCTTTTGTTACATTTTACTTCTCTAAAGACTGTGGTCAAATTTTATTGATAATTTATCATATTATTTATTTTATATCTATAAATTTATTATTCTGAAACTTGAGGTCTGTGGAAAATCTCAGATTTATTGTACAAATTTATTAGTTAGTGATAATATTAGAGTAGGAATTTATTTATGAGATTACATAGATTTCTTAAACTGTATTGTTGTGATGTTTAGATAAACTTTAAAGACTGCATTTAACGAGCCGGTCGCATAGTATGCGACACACATTGCTGTGTACAAAGATTGATCGAGAACTGACAGAAATACTGACCTCAGAAAAAAATATGTTGTGACGTTTTGTGCAAAGTACTTATTAGATTGTATTAATTTATACCTATATAACTTAACGATATTCTGTAAATATATGGTTAGTGTAGTTTACGTGTGCGTACGCAAGTGCCTGCGCCTTCCACGGCATGTACTCTTTGTATGTTGTATTTTTATACAATTTTAACGGACATATTGTCGTAAAACTATAGGGAACGGAGCATTTGGATAGCTTTAGACAAGTTTTACAATTTTGGTAACTTTAACGATGTCTGATAAGGTGCCTTATATTCCTTTATCTATATATTGTTTTTGAAACTAATGTATATTTCCAAATCTTTGGTGCGTATTGAGATTTTCATCTAAATGCATTTTTACTTTTACAGAGTACAATTTTCTTTAGTTTAAAAATTTATACCTGATTACGTAGATGACTATCAAAAATAAATAGGTACAATGTACTTATTTATCTTGTATGATTATGACTAAATTAAAACCTGAAAAAAATCTGTCGCCTGTATTGAAAAATTAAAACACTATGTATACTGTATGTACGTTGTTTTACTTGTTACGTTTTCAATTACCTGATTAATATGCTATTTACCATAAATATTCCAGGGTGAATTAACCCAAACAAAAACGAAACAATTTTTACTAAAAAAAAACGAATAATACTGTTTTAAAAGCACAATGTTAAGATAGTAGATCATAAATAACTGTTTGCACCGTAGGGTTATACCTGATTCTATAAAATATATGCTACAAAGCACTATATACACATTCGGTGTGCACATGCTTTACAGAGTTCACATGGTTTAGTAAGTACTTCGTTATACAGAGTATCTACTAATTCCATAGTTGTAACTTAACTATAAATTGACATAATAATATAACCTGAAGGTGCGCGTAATATGCCAAGTTATTATTATTTTTGTACTTATCTTCTATCTTTCCCTCTTGGACATATATTTCTTTCTAAGTCTATATAATAAGCGCCAGATAGATTTAGGCATATGTCCCATTGCTCAGTCGCACTCCGTTGCGACGACGCGCCACGTTGTAGGTCCATCGTGCTACGTTGTTTTCTATAAGTTTTGACACTGACGTAAGTCGAAACTTCATACAATTTCTACGTTGTTCTGCGTTGATTCGTTGACGGATGTCACCGTGACGGAGCGCGACTGAGTAATGGGGCTTGGCCATGGAATTAGTAGGTACTTCGATGTACCTACTAATTCCATGGGCTTAGCTCTTAGGCGAATTCTACGCGACATAGAGGAAGAGGTCGTAATTGTTGAGGCGCGAAACCATCCACAAACTTTTTAATGGCTTCCACATCATAAGTCTGTAGAGTAATTTCAACGTAAAAATATTGAGTAGGTACCTACTTATTTAATTGTATTATAAACATAATTTACGAATAGACTTATGAATTGATTCGAAATTGAACAAAGTAAACACAATTTACCAAAAAATTGCAATGAAATTAATTGTATTACCTACATCTATCCACAAAAATGATAGCATGTTTATCGGCCGCCTAGTGTAACTTACAAAACTGGTCGGAATTTTGGCGGCAGCAACGCCTGCGACATTCCTTAGAAAGCGGGAGCGCGGGAATCAATAAAGGATTTCCTGGCGGCGTGCCCACGCATGTGCGTGGCGCCTCGTGCCATGCTTCATTCCGACCTGAACCCTCTTCATGCACCGACCTTCCTGCACGATCAGACCATATTTGATTAACCCTCGTATGCGACGTATATGAACCTGTCTAACCGGAAGTTTCTAAAGGTGTCAGGCTATTTTAGCAGTCACCGACCATCAACCCTATGTATGAGCAAATAAATCTCGGTAATAAGTAGGAGGCCGCTGCGTTATTGGGCGTATGATTCGCGCGCAGCGGCACTGCGGCTGCGGGGTGGGGCGGGGTGAGGCGGGGGTGCGGCGGCGCGCCGGTTCTCGCGCGACACTGTCCTCGCCCTGCGGCCCGCCCGCACGACTTGGCTCCGCTTGACACTCGATGACTCATGTGCTATCGTCCAGGCTAGGCTAATGACACCGTAGTGTATAGTGTGACTAATGGAGCTCGATGAGAGTCAGTGCAGTGTGGTCTAGTGCTGTCATGTGGGGAGTGCGATGGTGCTGAAAGCGATGTCGCGGCCGCTGAGCCTGCTGCTGGCAGTCGTCGGCGTCGTCTTCGCCAACCAGCTCGAGGACATCCCGCATAATGAGTAAGATCTTTTTGTCGTACTTTAATATAATATGGCGAACTAGAATTTGTAATTTTAAAAAATTTAACCAACCTTGAACGAAAACATTGTTGCTAAGGAATTTACTATTTCTAGTAGCATAGAGTAAGCCAATTTTTAAGTATACTCGATACGAACTGTTCATATTAAAAAGCTACTAAATGAATAAATATAAATGTTTATCTGATAATCTGACCCAAACAGGCCAAACAAGACAAAAACATTTTGTTATTAGTTAAATGTGCACTGAAAACTATTATTTAAATTGCTCTTAAACCAATAAAGCAAACAATAAAACTTGTGTAAAAATAAGTGAAATTAGAGATTTTATGGATGTATCTAATATAACATCCAGAAATTTTCTAATTTCAATTATTAATACTTAGTTAATTAGACAGTTTAAAAACTTAGTCACAACATCTACAGTCTAGGATTATACTTCACTTAGCCATTATACCAGCTTCACTTAGCTGTAAAAGCCAAGCTGTTCAAGATTGATATCTAAACTTCATTAAGTATTCCCTTTCAGTTTCAGTTGGTTACCATGTTACTTAGGATGTTCTACGAAACTCGTAGCACTTGGTCTACGAGCGCCTACGAGTTTTCGATAGTGATTTTAGAGATTAAATTTTATCCTTTTCTTGTCTTTTCTACACATGAAAATTAAAAAATATACTTTATAAATAGCTTGCGTGACATTTTCGGTGTTACCAAACGGCTAAATATTTTTCTCAGACTATCGATATAGGTATGTCAAGTCAATTTTTACAATAAAATATGACTGGAGTTGAACTGAGAGAGGGATAAACAACATGGTTATGCATAACTAAAATTGCAAGTTATCCAGTTTGAGGCAATTTTAGTTTTACTTCTGACTTTTAGTATCGATATATATGTGCTCAAACATTGTTTACGAATTTTTTTTTATTTTGATTTAGAAACAGATTAGATATGTTTAAATCGAATCATACAAACAAAAAATCCTGGAACTATTTATTGATACAATCAAAGATACAACTCGTGTGTACTGGTAGACCTAAACCGATGAGTACAATATTCGTTATTGAGTGGGTTATAGGTACTCGTACCTACAAAGAATCTGGTAATAGACATATTAAAATAGTAGGTTAATATTACATTTCACTATATTGTCACCGAATTATTAATTTATATATTTATTTACGCACTATTTATAAATATTTCGGTACGTACGTTGAAAACAATATTTACAAGACGCCGTTTTAAAAACAATAGGACAAATAGAGCTTATTTAATTTATTATACTCGAATTTGTACGTAAATGCAATATGATGTCATACGAGTAGCTTCAATTGAGAAAAGGTCGACTGAAACGAGTGTTAAATTATATACTGCGTGCGTGTATACTGTGTAAATTCTTATGTAGGTTATGATGGCTGGACATAAGCTTAAAATGATCATGATATTTTGTTACTTTCCTCGCCATCTATGTTATCGCTTCACATAGGCCCCAACTTATGAAATTCATACTGAGTTGACGGAACTTAATAGTTGTTATGTAGTTTGAGAACTATGACAATGGGGGACGCGTCCGCATTCCTAACATACTTCTCTGATCCACCTGGTATTATGATTCGAAAATTCGAAACTCAGTTTTGAAATCTATACTAATATTATAAATGTGAAATAGAATTGGCTGTTAGTCCCCCTTTCACGTCAAAATGGAAGATTGGATTGTGGCGCCTTTTACTGTGGAGATAGAGAGTGACATATATTAGTTTTTGCCGCAAGTGGAACCGCGGCCAATAAACTAGTAATATTCTAAAAGTAAAATTAATTATTAGTTGATGTTATATAATTAATATCAAGGTGTTAAGTTCTAGTAAGTCTAGTTCTAGTCTTGGAGAATATAGGTATATTCTCCAAAAAGTTTTTCTTAATATCACAAGTTCATGGCAATGTTGCGATTATCGTCGCATATTACATTTACATGTAGACTATGTAGTTTATATGTAAATTTAACATGCGACGATAGTTCACTACTACTCTCTATCATGACACAGATTGAATAAATAATTGGTTGACTTTTTGAATGAACCCCGTAGCACTCCACCTAGCAGCGCTACGCTGCTCGTAGAAGCGCCTACGCATCTACGAGTATTTACCTACGCGATCGAGGATCTAGTTACTACATCAATCACAGATTCTTTCCATTTCTTTCATTTTATTTCAAATGTAAACATTACTTCTTTAATGAATGTGTTTATTATTTAGAAAGTAATAAAATCAACAATCGTATACCGTCCTGTTAGCATTTATTGACTATTTGTATGGAATGAGATATTTAACTGATTCAATTGTTTATTATGATTACAGTAATAATATACTGTTAACCGAGGCAAGAAACTAACGGATGATTTCAACGAATAAAAACGCGTAACATTAGTTTTCAGTAGTCAAAGTGTAAACGGTGCCAACTAGGCTTATGTCAAAAATAATAATATAAATTACTTACAATTATGGGAGACTGAAATGTCCACGCATTTAGGCAATAAATCCAGTTTACAAAAATATACGCTCAATCTCATTGCGATTATGATTGCTTATTTTCCACATTCAGGAAACAAAGATCAAGGCTTCGTTAAGCAGAGTAATGACAGCCAATTACAACCCCCTCCCCCTTCTTCCGCTACTAAGATGAATTCCCTAAAGACGTGTCAGCGAGCTCTGCGATTTGCTAAACGAAAAAGTTCACAAGTGACAGCCGAGTCCCGAGATGGATCAATCCATGATAAATGAGTGTTCAATTTGGCGGCCGCGCTTCTGCATTAAGCCAATTGTAAAAAGTTGCGGTTTTCCTATTAGCCTAATGTTCATGGTATTTATCATTCTGGATAGCTAGTTTTAGTTATTTGCTAAATTTATAGTTTCCGGTCTATTTTGTGTGTTTTCACATGATTTACCATTGAATGACTGACGACCTCCGTGGCATGGTAGTCCTGTGATCACATATATTTGTCTGCGGTTGTGGGTGTGTTGTACCCGTTTATGTGTTTTTGTGTATCGGATCCGCGATACAAGCATATTGCTTAGAGTGGGCCGTTGAGTTTTGTTCATTTATTTAAAATAAACAAAATATGTTTAAAACAAGACAAGCTTAGAACTAAATGTAATACATTCAGTGTATATATCTATTTATTTTTAGAATATATGAATATTTTATCGCAAAATTAAAAGATACTAGTTATTAGAAGATAATATTCATGCTAAAACAAATGACATAGAGATTCATCCATACCAAAATTCTGTGTACATGAATCATTTTGTGTGCTACATGTGGAGAAAATCCAGCCTCAAGATTAAAAAAAAGATTTGTGTGATGTTGTTTAATTGATTAAATTTATTGTATTGCTATTGACACTTAGATATAAGTTATTACTAACTAAAAAAGTGTCTCTGCATGGAACCTTAATTTTAATATATTACTATTAAAATCTTTAATATCACGATTACGGAACGTTCTGCAGAATAAGTTTGCCACCCACATCCTGTGCTAAGTAATTTTGTGTGGTATAGATGAGAGTGGATTTAGTGGTTGCGCGTGGAAGTGGGAGCCTGCTGAATGTCCGCAGTGACCCGTAGGCGGAGTGTCCGTCATTACCCATGAATTTTAAAACTCCCCTTAAATAAGCACACATGATTAAAATTTCAATTTGTACAAATTTAAATATGAAACATGTCGAAAAGTTTCTGTTTTACTTAACACAGGGCAGGCTTGCAATGTTTACATAGAAATTTTATAGATATGATAATACCTGTAGTTCAGTGCGGTACATTACAACATTTTAAAGTTTTTTAATGTCTCATAAAATGTAAGCGTGTAGTTCCAACCTAGATTAGGTTCATCCTCCATCCATACTTTCTACTCCAGTGGAGGTGAAACCATTCTATTCTACTGAATCGAATCTAGCCCGACAGCTGACTTATTGATCAACTATACCAGAAGCTATCTATGAAATAACACCGAATAAGAGTTCCTAAATATACGAACAAAGTTTTAATAACAATATCCAGAGATGGAGCAAGTTTTGGGATGTGGGAGGTCGTGATATCTGAGGCTAAAGAAAGGACATGTGTAATGGATTCGGCCATAAAGGTCAGATCAGGAATTATGCCTCGTATTTTACTGATATCTTTCGTAATATTACATTGTATTTTGTTACTTTTTTTTTATAACCTAGTTATATTAAAAGTAAGAAAATCCCTTATTAGAATAATAATTCTACATTTATATATGGTCGTTTGACAAAATCACAATCACAGAATTCTGTCTCTGCTAAAACAGACGCAATACGGTTTATTTCATACTATTTCTTCTCAAAACTTTCACATGAAAGAATTTGTAATATATACTTTAAATATTTATTTTTAATCCTTAATATTTAGTTTTTGGAAAGAAATATGTTGAAAATTTGTGTGTCTACTCTAAATAGAATAGGATTTTAAAAAATATATTTGAATTGATCAATCAATGAAAAACATTCTTGTGAAACATTATGAAATTTGATTATGGTATTAGAAAGAATATTATTATTATTTCATGATTGTACCAAAACCACTTAAATTCCCTACCTTTGAACTCTACCTATACTCGTATGTACGTAAATTTGCGAGATGTACACTTCAGCTAATACAGTGCCGGAGTTTGTTCAGCCTCGCTCCGCTTCCATGCTTCCAATAGTTTTACATCGAAGCTAAAATGGAATACTCTTTATGGTTTTTTAAAAATAATTTAATTCACAGTGAATTGACTCCTGTTCCTTCCTGCACGTGTCATTGCGTATTATCGAACAACCACGACGCCTTTCTTAACAATGTCACATGGTGTAGTTTTGTCTTTAGTTTACATTAGGTTTATTTATATTAGGTTAGATAAATCATTAACTAGATGGAAAGAAACCTGTTTACTCCTTACGGTCCTGAAACAATTAGTGCTCTAATAAAATGCCACGCATGAGGCAGAATAGTCTTGGATTTGAATCTGGGAGCAATCGTCCACAGGCGTACTGCCACAGGTGTCTTAACTGTGCCGCCACCGCTTCTTACTACAGTATAGTAAAATTTAGTCATAAAATAAGATTAGGTTAATATTAATCAAATTGGAAATAAAACTAGTTATGATCTGTTTCCGCAACGTAAATATTTGCGGAGCGGCACGCGGGGCACATGTCAAAGGCGCCGGCTCCGGTATTGATCTAGCGCGGGGGTGTGCTGGAGGCTGCGGGACAGTGGGGGGGCGGGGGTGGCGCGTACTACGGAGGCTAGCTTACGTAAGGGCAGAGCGCGTCTGACACCCCGTCTGCCAGCGCTCCGACGCTGATTAATAAAACAACCGTTATCGACTACTGCAACCGAGATATCATCGCGCTCTATCTTTAATGAACTAACTCTGGACCCTCGCCTGTCGGGAGCCGACGCTCAACTTCATACAATAGATATTATATTATCTAGCAATCTTCTATGTCTTATAACTGACACAGACTTTTTATTTAATTATGAAATAAGCTTATTGTTACATTTTTTATCTTGTTTCAGTAACTCATAATTTAATAACAAGCCTTTGCCACCGCTACTTAAAAGACAAAACTCAGTCAATGAAATATTTAGATCAATTCAACAGATCAATAAATCGATTTTTTCGGAATAAATCTAATCGACGCTGCGGCTTACCAGCAAATCTAAAATAATTTTAAATTTTGATGCGAAGGCGCTGCGTCTCGATATCGTTTCGCATCGAGTCATTGCTTCGATCGCCCCATATCATCGCCTGCACACGAGATATAAACTCAGATGAAATAATAAAATAAATCGGGTTACGTGGCATCCCAGTTATCTACACGATAAAAGTTGCAAAGCAGCGAGCGTGAGACATCCATACTTCCATAGGTTCTAATATTATATGTGTATGTGAAAGTATGTTTGTTTGTCCTTCTTTAACGTCAGAACACGGCAATGGATTTGGGTGATTTTTAGTGTGGAGCATAGATAAAAGAAATAGTTGAGTGTGGATATAGTTGGAGAGTTGGATGCTACTTTTTGCCGCGTACGAAGGTACAAACATCAAATATACTTACATAAAAACCATCTTTTTGATCTTTTTGCCAATGTTGTGGCCGTATTCACTCACAAATGCACAGCGATGCATTGTGCCGTGCAGCATTACGCCGCTCACCTGGGACGGGTTATGGGCTGCAAACCCACGCCGAGCTAGGGTTAAACCGATTACAGTAACAAGATATTTTAAGCGGATCTCTGCAGTCTCCTTTACTCTGTTATTCTTGGTAATCAGGGACTCCTTAAAACTAAATGTAATTTGCGCCTCACAAACCTTGAGGGCCCGAGAGCAGATGTGATATGTTACACAATAGAGATGAAATTCTTAAAGGTCTATGATATCGAAAACATGTCTCAGAAATATATAATACATATGTAAATATAGAAAGATTAACTTTTTATTGAATTCTAGATGACTTCCATTTACAGAATAAATATAAGTTATAAATAAGTATTCTACCTAACGTATGTTATATGGAAGGACGGACATCTAAATTTCTGGAAGCCCAAAGACGTGATAGCTAATCATGTCGCTCCGTTCCGTCTCGGACGCTTGCGGCCACCTGGCGGTCCGCGAGAGCACTTTAAATAATTTTAAATTCGAAACTTCTGGCCGTGACGGCTAAACTTGTGCCGACAATGCCGCGAAACATTCTCTGATTGCTAATGAGCACATTGTAGAACGACTCGAATTAAACCAGACGGAATAAGGAAAGGACCAAGTTTTCCAGAAAATTCGGCGGTTGTTTGGCATTTTTATTTCTTTCATTATTGTGTTAGCATCTTCTGGCTTTTCTATTGTTGGGAATAAAAAAATTATATAATAATAGCTGTGTAGTATTTTTGTGTTCTGCTTCTCCTGTCATAATAATAGATATTTTCATTAAAAATATATTTGTTTAACTTAATAACAAAACTCATAGAAAACATATTTTGCTGTGAATTTCTTTTGAATAAATTAGTCAAACAAGATAACACAGTTCATTGGAGTTCAATTAGAATACACTTACAGGACAATAAGTCAAAAGGCAAGGACCCTTTTCAAAATTTCCGCAAATCGTTTGTAATCTCGACGTAAAAAATGTAATTCTTTTGTAATATTTTACGTGCATATGTTTGCCTTTTTTGAGGGTTGAAAAATCGTTTATGGAGATTAACGAAGTATGCAGAGTATACAAGGAAAATGTCTTATTGTCGTAAATCAAGTTGGCGACAAAATATACAAGTGGAATTTGTTGACTCGCGCCAGTTCAAAGAGACAAAATATCCAACGTGTAGAAATATATTACGAAATAATAATATAAGTAAAGTATCTTCATACGACACACCACAACAACGGAACCACCGAGACGGATATCACAAGTACTGTCAACAACACATCAAGCTACCAAAATTCGTTGCAAATTCGCTGTTATTATCTCGACGTAACGATCCGATGCCGAGCCACATGATATGCGGTCGATAGCACGTTACTATAAAGAGTCATATCTATCAGCATCTTCATTTACCCCAGAGAGATATTTACGCGCCACACCCCTTCGTTTTTCCCTATTTACGGTTCCTTGAATTGTTTGGCACATTATTCGATCGAAAGTATTTGTTTACAAATTTATTTGATGGATTTTCTAAGAGAGTCGGCAAGCCAAGGCGCTGAGCAAGCAAGAATGGTAATTTATGTAAACATACTGTAAATCAAGCCGCAATTCACTCTGAGGCAATCTTAATTTATTAGGTCGAGATTACTTTTCTACTCTTCATGATTAACATATTTCAAATTACATGACGAAGTACCTATTACTCCGTTTATTAGGTGTAGAAAGGAGACACATACGAGTCTCTCATAGGATCTCTGAACACCAATGTATCTAGATGAAGCCAAACGATATTTTATTTAACGTCACCACATAATTTATTTTCACAGTTATTAAGTTTCACTTCAACATCATAGTCGTTTTAATGTCCCCACTTTTGGGAGAATGGCCTTTCTTATGGCTGGATGGATAATGACATGACCCACTATGCCCGAATGCGGTTCGGTGGATTTTAACGACTGTAAATACAGCCAAGATCAATTCACAGTACCTTCTGATAGATCAAGATTGACAATCGAGGTAGAACAATTTTCGATCACCCATCGACCATTGCTTAACCATCGCTACTGTTGGTCGAGCGCGCAGACCATTGGTACAGTGGTACTGGTACAATGGCCAAACTTTGTTTTGTATACAAGTCACAAATATTTAGCGACTCGTCGACAAACGCACGTAGTAACTAAACAACATGAACACAAAAAAAATCATAAACGGACATTTATTATGTACGCTGGCAGCGGACGGACCCAATGTTTCTGTCCGGCCATGAAAACGGTCTGCGCAGTCAATTGAATGGCGATGATTTAAAATCTCGTTTGTGAAATTTTTATTCTCTCGCTGAAGATGAGAATTAATGGGAAAACATTCAGAATCGTGACCCGCCAGAGGCCGCAGGTATCGCCTCAAATTAAAAAAGATATAGAAATATAGATGAATTGTTCATCTATATTTAATTGTAGTAGCAGGCGTTGCGTTGGTAGTTCGGTCAACCGTACTTGTGCAACTTTTGTGTAGTAGTTTGGTAGTGCAATTAGGATAATAATTACCTGGTACACTAGTTAAGAGAGCTATAGCTGGTGGTCACGACCCTCAGCCATGAGAATACGATGACTATGACTATGGTGGTGATTTAGTTTTATTACATAAATAAGTTATGTTGTTAATTTATCATATTGTTGTTGAAAAAAAATTTAATCAGATTTGTTTCTCTTAATCTGTCTCGCTGCTAGGCACCGTTTCTACCATCTCCTTCCAAGTTGCTCAATGCTAGGTTTCCAATGCGTACCTAAAATGGCCCAATATTCTGGTTGCAAGGAAAAAATATTTACTTTTATTATATATTTTATTTCTCAATGCAAATTAATCTCTGCTAATACGAAAAGCTATTTTCAATATAAGTTCGAAGCAGTAGAAAAGTACAATACTAAACGAATTATTCTTCTCTGTTAACAAATAATAAAATTAATTAACCAAAAGGGATTTACGTCAGCTATCATTCTATTAATTTTTCATTTGTGACAGATATCGCTCTCACCGTTAATTAAATTGGGCACATCCCGTCACAATGATTGCTATACATTTAAATTCCCTGGAAATATGACAAATATAAATGTAGAACTCTCGAAACGAATTTATATGAAATAAGGGGTCGCTGGCGAACTGGAAAAAATGCTTAACCTGCTTCCCCCAATCACATTTACTTCCCTGTGAGCTGTGACAGTGTTATGGTAAATGCTTTAAAAAAGATTTTTCTTGACAAACGTCGTATCATTTTCCATCTTTTTTTTCAATATAAAGAAATCATTTTTTGAAAAAATTAAGAAATTGAAAAAAGAATTTATTTTATGACGCTGTGCTCGCGATTTTGCTCAATTTCAAATATTACTTAGTTCATTGAAACTTCCTGACTTTTTTGCGACATTAAAATTTAAAAACTATTTTTTGTTGCAGAGTCAAAAACTGGGCGTTAAAATTCGGCGTGGACTTATGGGAATTCGGAAGACACTTCACAAAAATGAACCAGATACAAAACGTGAGTATTCGCTAGCCGGCCTATTGTTTTCGAGAGCGAGGTGGGAAGTGTGGGTTTTTCCTGTTTTTCCTGATCGAGGCCGGCGTGTGAAGCCAGTAACTAGGCTTGTCGGTCGGACGCGCTCGCACAAAAATGCACTGCTAGAGTATTCACACCCCGAGCCACCCTCACACCTCTCACACTCCCCCTCACCCCCTCCGACCCAGATACTTGTCGGTCCGGCTTCGGCGGATCAGATACACTCGAGATACGCTCAACGTACGCTTTCACAAACACAATAATCAACACAAGTGATTGTTAACTCCGACTAATATATGAATTATGAATAGGCGTCTATTTGAACGAACATTTGGATTGGATGGTAATTTAGCTGTAAACTACTAGTATTGATATAATTATCACATTTACTTCGTATTAAGTAATTCCTGGGAGACATTCCTGGAAGCCTTACTAGTCGAACTATTTCGAGTCGAGGTATTTTGACTAGTACGACTACTGGATAAGATTATTAGGAACGGTCAGACGGTAACTAAGAAAAACAGATTGGTAATTTTCTTTGCTGAAATTTATACGAAACGTACAATGCCAACATAGCACTTTTTCTGTAGTTTGAAGTGAAATCTGAAATAGAGATTTTGTTTAGTAACAACAGCTAATTATAACACGCCAAACAAGTCGCTGGAAATGTCAGTGCTGCATTCCAATTGTCTGCGAACACAATGGCTAGACAACCAGGGAGACAATGCAGACATACTTCGTTCATTAGTGGTTCAAATCGATTATTTTATTACAGAAATGTCTGTGTCTATGTAAATATATGTGAAAAAATTGATCGCTTGAAAGAAACTTGTGTCTAGTATCATGTTCATAAGCAATGTTAGAAGATCATCGTCTACAGCCCTCCGTGACCTCTTTCCTCTCGCCATCATGTCCTGGGCCATCCTTATATCATTGTTGCCAGCAAATTCCTTATATCATCGACCCCTCCACAGCTTTACTCCATCGTAGATTCAACCCCACCCAGTTCCATTTTAATGTCGCGACTCTCAAGACTAAGTCTAAGAAGAGAAATGCGATATTTTTATATGTAAATCTATCGTCTTTCCGCCTTGGTAGATGATTGTCCTACGCTACACCTGCCAGTATTCCCGCCAATAATAACAATGTCATTCCGCAAACTTTTGTAATAAATGTCACTTTAAATAAATACCTTAAGGTAAATAATTCGTCGATATTTCATTATTACGTCCGTGGCAGTAATAAAACAATCAAAACTGTGCGGGTACCAATATAATGTTTCGCGAAAACTTGCCTGAACTTATTCAATATAAGCGGCGCCAGATCGACCGCCCGCGGCGCATCACTCATATATCTTTTTATTTTATCCTGCTACACTATCTTATCGTATCGAATCGAATTTTTATATTTATTTTCTATTTTTATAGTATAGTTAGAAATACGTACAATGTATTTTCAGTTATAGAAGAAACATTAACATGAGCTTACAACAAAAATTAGTCATAAGTCAATCCGGTCCATCAATAATCTTACCAACGTTATCTTAACAGATTACTTAGTCGGAGAATGCATGTTAGAAGTTTATTTGTTTTATCATTATTTTTTTTACCTAAAGAAACAAATAAAAGTAACGAAAATAACTAAAAAATTAATTTCAACATTGTTTCGAACTAGTTTCAAACAGTTTTAAGGTATTTTCATTACATTCACGAAGCTGTTCACTTTCACCTCGTCCTCACAAAACGGAGATCAAACAGAGAAGGCTTTCAGTGAGAAGAGAATTCAATTGGGTTAAACTGCAGAACTTTGCAGCGAGGATTTCTACAAACGTCCGGCAGCGACAGATACTGTGCTTTTCAAAGCTGCAAATACATTGAAGTTCGAGAAATCAAAGATGGATAGAAATCGTAGTGGAACGGCCCATTGGAGTGGAAAATGGAGAAAGGAATGACAAAATCGGCGTAAAATAGAATAGTTTGCTTTAGTCAGTAACCTTACTGAATAAATGTGGAATTTAATAACACATAGTTGAAATTCAAATTCTCAATATATTTTTACGAACTATTTCCATTTCAATAGTAATCACTAATTATCACCTATCTAAATCACAGAGAAATGTTTACAAATGATACAAATATATAGTTCCATCGAATAGTAAGCGAATTAGGTTAAACTGTAGAACTTTGCTACGAGCTTCGACCGCTACGAGCTACGTCGCTACGAGCTACGAGCTTCGGTGCGGGTACTAGGAACATCCAATACGGATTGGAATGGGATTATGATGTACCCCTCTATTTACACAAGTACAAGAGAAACATTGTATTTCCTTACTTTTTATATGATTAAGTTTTAAATGTAAATTGAAAGTGAGTAGGTATATTAAAATTATTATACATACCTAGGGCAACGTTTTAAATGATTATCAAAAAAAATGAACTCACAATAAATAAATATGCTGAAAAACAACATTACAATACTAATTTTCAATTTCAATGTCCGCGTTCGCTCCCTCTCCACAAATTATTTAAAATTAAGTATTGCACGAATAAATGTTCACTAAGCGGATTACAATCTCGACATTGTAACGAGAATATGAAATTCCGAGACGGCCGCCATTCTGAAACTTAAATTTCATTAGTAATACATTTTTAATTAATCGCCCCTAGGTATACGAAGTTGGCGAATTTGACGGGCGTTGGAACTTTAATTGTCGAGTGTCACTTCGGCACGGACGCTTTTGGGTATAAATCTTTTGGCCAGTTTAATTTCATAAGCGAAGGCGTGCACTTAATTGACTCACTGATTTATACCTTAAATCTATATGGATGACGAGTATTTATTTAATGTTTAGATACATTGAATATAGTATAGGTAGAGCGTAGTCTCATTCTGTATTTTTAAAGGACGTAAATGTGCGTTCTTGTATGATTTCGCACATATTAAATAGATAATCCATAAATGGTATACAATTTGTTTAATATAACTTATTGTCTAAACAAAATACATTTACACAAAACATTGAAACGCTAATAGCAACGGCGGACTTATCCCATGGAGGGATCTCTTCCAGTCATCAATTTTATGACTTAAAAACCGAAGGTGAGAAATCCAGATGGAAATACTCGAAGAACCCTAATTAGTAAACTCTAGTTAGAGTTATTCACACGTTTGGTGAAAGTTAACCTTCACATAGTTAAACACAGTTAGTATGAATAGCCGTTATGTCCACGCAGGGAAGCATAGATTGCCCTTCGGATGTCACCGGCAATAGATCAAAGGCGCCGGCATTTCCAGTCGATCTCACATCAAATCATCTCCTCATGTGGAACATCGGCTAAACTGCTCGCGCTGGGATAGCTCTGTTGATAAAGGCGCGCCTACACGGTATCAAAAGAGCAACCATTCTGTACTATTTCGCTTAAGTAAATATAAAAATACAATTATTAAATAAAGATATATACACTTAGCTAATTATTTACATAGAAATATAAATAGACATAATAAGGATACTGTCTGTTGCTCGGACATTATTTCCGTGAAATTTTTGAAAAAATCGTTCTTATAGTATAGTTGAAAGTAGTTTACTATAACAATATACAATTTTAAATTATTCTCTCAAGCTAAATCCAGCTGATCGCTATCGATACAATATGTCGTCGTTGTTATAAACCAACTTCGCCCTTTACGGGGATTTACGTGGAAACTGTTAAATATTTATTTGCAGTATTATTGACAGTATCTACTTCCATCATTTCAATCTATACATTATGTTGAATAGTAGAATTTAGTGGTAAGCAGGCGACCGGCCAGCTCCCATCCTTTGCGTACATATTTTTTGTAGGCAAATGGAGTTCCCTTGTGAGAGGCGCAAATGCGGCCTGAGGACACAAAATAATAAAAGTGTAGAAATATCACAAAGTTTGTCAGCGATATTTCGTAAATGTCGTGACTTGGTAGCTTTAGTCTAAAATTAAATGGAAATATAAATTGTACCAAAAGCTGTGAAGTTTAATAATGGAATCATAGTTCTCAATCGAGTCAGTTTGTTTGCAGTCTACATGGTTTTATATTGGATATTGTTTGGAAATGTTAATATGCTGGTTATTAAGATGACTTTTTTATAATTTAGGAAATTTCTAATTGTAAACCGGAAAACTATGGCACATTACTAAAATTGTCGTTTCTGTAGTCTCTTTATTTTATAGGGCGGAGTGGAAAATCCTGTCCGGCACAAGAAACCGGTGTCGGACCGGACCGGCCGCGGGTCGTGACCATGCGTTTTTATCCACACTGTTTTGCTATTTTATTTTAAACTCTATTACCAGAGATTTTAGTTTAGAAATCGTGTTAAATCCTGATTAGTACATTTTTCACTGCCAAAGTTCTTCTCATAGAGTTAATAGATTAATGTGTGTGTGATATTTACACATTTCAATGCGACTGTAAGATATAGCTTAATTCTAGTTAATATCTTCGTTCATCTAAAGATTTTCACTCCAAAGGTCAGTCAGGGCAAGACGATGATCACTCCTTACTAACTCAAAGATGGCGGCTGTCCACTGAAACTACCTATATCTTTGTAAACTAAATGTGAGCCGTTGAGTGTTGTCCAATTATTTTAACTTTGCAAAACCGTAACTGCCGTTAATAGTAATATAGGCCAGGTATAGTGAGGTAGGCCAGCAGAACGAGTAAAATTCCCAAATAGTGAATAAATTATTAAAATTTGTGAATCACGGTTTAAAATACATATTCTAAAATCTACTCGATGCCCTGTAAAGTCGCTAAACAAACATCATCAGTGAATTAATTAAAGGTCAAGCGTTGTTACCCAAAAGTTCTAGCCTTTGTAACTGTTATTATATACTATACAGATTATTTATGTGGAATAGTGAAAACAAACACAAATCAGAGGATGGCGTTGCGTACAAAGCGGATTAAATTAACTGGCTTAATTGAATTTAGGTTCGTTGTTAGGCAATGTGTCCCCCCGGGCCCGGACCGGCCGACGACACCGGACCACTCGCCACCGCCATGATTAAACGCTTAGATGGAATATTAACGGGGATGTTTACCTTAGTTTAAAGGAGAGATCTGAGAGCATACTGTAACCGAAGTGAGATTGAGGAGTGTGATTAGTATGTAAGTAGCTTTATAAGACATAGCGAGTGTATAGTCGTTGTGTTTAATTAGCTCAATGACATAAAAGGTTTCATATGTGTTATTCCAGGTTATATTCTACCCATGTACCAAATTTCATAACAATCCGTCCAGTAGATTCTGCGTGTTTAAGTAACAAACATACATATATACATACACACATACTCACAAACTTTCGCATTTATAACATTAATAGGATAAAATTTTATCCGACAAAAACATAATGAGTCCCTTCACTACTCCTTGAGCAAACGAACCCATAAATCAAATCAGTGTGTATTCACCGCGGGGCCCACCTCTCCTCACCTCACCTCAGTCCGGCTGTGAGACCCATTCTGAAAAGTTCCCTGAATATTCACACAATATGCCAAGTTAAACGTTAGTTAGACGATATTATACGGGACGCTATCACACAGATTAATTCGATAAGATATTGCTTTATTATTAATTAGTAAGACATTTTATGAGAGCTATAAATATAGCTATCACAAAATGTCTCACAAACACAAACAAAATTGTGTGGCAGTCACAACGAGACTCTCCCAACCGTCCCGAACTACTCGAAAAAAATAAACGATTGCCTTTTTAAATCTAAGATAGTAATTTTGGGAGCATACTACCTATCGAAATGTGCCAATGGAATAAACTCCTATTGGGTCCATTTGGTCACACTCCGCATATTTTTCAATCAAAGTTGACGGCTTAGTGCACCACCCGGGAAGTAAACAAAACCATCCCATCCAAACGTCTTATATAAATGCTTTCCGATGGAACATTTGGCTATCGATTAGAGTGGCTCTCGGATGTCGCTCAAGACAATGTAATGTGCCGGGTAGTGTAAGAATAACAGGAGTGAGTGTTCCATAAAAAGGTGTAATGTGTAAAATGTGTATTGTGCGTCACATTATTCTCAACACATTTTTACGTTTAAAAAAATGTTTAGTTTTTTCAATAGAAAAAAATTTGAGCCCAGTAACATTTATTTCTCATTAAACTAGCTTAGCTCTAGAAATGCGTGTTAACACGTAAATTAGATTGCTATTTAGTTTTATGATTTTCAGTTTTTTTAGCTCCCCATTATTTAAGATCATAGGAGCTTATATAATTTGCGGTTAGATTTGAGAGCGTACTACAAAGACCTCGTGAACAACACAATCCAAAATTCAATAACACGAGCTGGCTCTTCGAATAATAATAATTTGGCAGCCAGCATCCGCCAAATTCCGGACGTGTTCGTTCCATTTTTAAATTTGACAGGTCTCGGCCGTATTGCCAGTACGAGCACAAAACATGGAGTTTGTAGAAAATCATCAGAAAATGTAGTTGCACAGACTGACAGGGTTCAGGCCTGTGACTATATACACTATAGATACCAGATACTATAGGAAAATAACAAAAATGATTTACGTGGCTCTGTTGTCATTTAGATTTGTGAATTTTCAACACACTGTTATATGATAGTAACCATTAAGTGAAGGACTCATGTAATGTATTAAAAGTTACAAAATACATAGAGGTACGAAGCTGCGCCCTTAAAAATATATTATTTGAAATATGTGTTATCAACGATATTTTTCAAACATAGCTTAGCTCTTTATTTCCTTGACTTAGTTGTCGAACCATAAAGAAATCCTAATTCAGTGTTAAGTTCAATATCCAATATTCAAGGACCAATTATAGGTACAGTTTATATTTTATTATTTTCTATTATTTAGTTATTTTGTGACGGGAGTCTCGCCGCCATGTTGGGTCCAATAACTCAGCGTGTAATGTAGCTCAAATAGGACATGAGTATTGTCATTTTCGCGAATTATGCGCGCGCTACATGCCTGCCGATGTTTATCATGAACGCACTAAATTACGCGTTATTTTCGCATCACTCTATTATTTGTATCATAAATATTGTGTTAAGTGCGGGTAGCAGAAAATTCAAGAAATACCATATCTATAATAATAGCGTAATAACAATATGATCAAATAATATGACAAGTTTTTTTACAGTGCCTTATAAGTCATATGACATACTGGTTCAAAGTTGAAACAAGGATTATTAGATATTACCAGAATTTCTTAGGAGTTATTTGTTTCCACTGTCATAAAGCCACTGAATACATTTTGGATTCAACATAATATGATCTACATAATTGGTAATTGCTTAAAGAGATTCAATATTTTATTAAAATTGAAACGAAACACCTACGAATTTAATTATTTATGACCGCACAAGTCATAGTTAAACAGATAACATCTGATCATAACTCACAGCAATTTATTGCGTTCAGGATTATTGATAATTTAAACCATTGGAAATATTTAAAACGACCATGCAGTTTAAACTCAGAATTCATATTTTTTCAGTATAATGTACGTTTTCATTGTTAACCCGTCGATCGCGCAGGATTGAGACATCAGATGAGGGATGTATGTACTATTTTTTAATATATCAATCAGTTTGGTATTATACTCCTTCATTTCTTCTTCCTGTTTTGTGCAGTTAAAATTCGAATTTGTTCCGTGCTTTTCGATGTGATCTTAAGCAACTCATTTTACAACTCATTTCCTGCTGGACGTCTTCTGCCCCATTTTAATACCATGGACCTGTACCACGAGTCCGCTGTGACTTTGTTTTGTTTCTTAGCTATAATTATGTATAATGATAGATTTATGATTACAACTTCTATACATATGTAATATAACTGATAGTTTCATTATTATACAGAAATACCACGAGTACAACGTGGAGGTGGCGCGCAAGGACGGGCTGCTGTTGGTACGCGAGCTGGCTGCCGAGGTCAAGAACCACATGGACTTCAAGATCAACGCCGTCATGGTGAGTGAGGACTTGTTGGTTTGTTTGTTTGAACAAACTTCTTTATTTTAAAGGACTTCTTCTCTATAGATCAGTCGGAAGAGCCGAGCAGGTGCCACGGATCGACAGAGACGTGGATTCGATTCATATTCGCGTGTTAATTTATCATCCATTTCTTGTCAACCAATTTCGAAATTCTTGTTAATTTCACGGTAGTTATTTCCAAAGTGAATGTTAATAAATTGTTAACTTATAATTTTGAATTAAACCTGGGAAACAAATTGCGATGCATTAATGAGTAATTTTCAAATAAAAAGAATGCTATGTTGCGTTTTTCGTCCGCGGGTCGATTCCATATAATTACTGAAATAAAACCGTATATATACATTACGGAATATTATAATTTCAAAATAGAATCAAGCAAATTGGTTTTGAATTTGTGTGAGCACGGTAGCGATCGGAACACGCGCAAGATTTTATTGAGCGTAACAAAATGCGCATAATAATGTGAAGGTCGCTGGAAACCATGCGGGGCTCCACTCGGACAACGGCTATGAGGCTCGTAAGAAAATAACTGAATTATTCCGTTGTTTAAATAAACATGTTGAGGACTTTTTATCTTTCTGTGATGAAAAGAGGTGTTATTTCATGAAACAAGAGCAAATGTTTCGAAATTGTGCATTTAAGCAAGAAAATGCGCAAAAAAATGATTTAATATTTTTAATATTGTTCTTGCATTGTAGTTCATAAAACTGTAATGCTAGTAGTACAGATGATGAAAAATATGGTTATTTTCTACCGAACTACTGGTACTCAAAACACGGAACTACTGCTAAATAAGGAAAAAATATTCCGGGTTACTTTAAACTAAAATTGAGGTAAATTATTTCAGTCATATGAACAAGACATATATTTTGTCATTGGTGACTACGAATTAACCAAAATAATCGTACGATTGTATTACACAATGGCCTTGTATTTTGGTTCTATTAAGGGTGGTCGTAAATTAGATAAGCTCAGCTTTTGTATTTCGTCATGTTTCATTAAGTCGCATTGTCTCCACCAAACGAAAGCAGCATTGTTGCGAAGGAAAAACGAAAATATTTCTTCATTACAATGTTTTTGGAGCGGCAATCTAAATGTTTAGCTTTATGCGAGAGATCGATACATTAACAAATTAATCATCAACACTTTTTGTTATACCACTTTGACTATTCAATAAAATATTCAAATTTGTCTCACAATTTTCAACCTTCGATCTTTATTTTTTTATACAGCAAGTACACAATAAGACATCAATACGTTTTTCTCTTAAACCTAGAATCACTAAATTTAGCACAACCATGGTCTTACAAAACGTATTTTGTTATTCATTAAACACGTTATTAAAAAGCTAATTATACGGAATCCTCGGTGCTCAACTCGCACTTAACCGGTTTTTCATGTTTTGGTTGTTAGTTTACTACTTACAAGCTACATAATATATGCAAGTCAGATTGTAAAACTTTGTGTTGGGGCTACTTTTTATCGCATAAACTATTTTGTCTTATTGTTCTTTGGCATAACGATTTTGGCATACAATGTTTTGGCATAATAGGTCTAAGGCATAATTGATTTTTGGTATACGGATAAATGTGGCATAATAAACTTTTAGGTTGGGTTAGATTAGGTTAGTTTTGGTTCAAATTGTTATGCGTAAACCACGCACGATTGGAGAAGTTATAATCTGAGATCAGAATATTTCACAAGACGCAGACTACGGTGCATTCACAGCGTTCAGAGAATCACTTCACTTTTACAGAGAATGCCGACAATACAGAAACAAAAGTATTTTTGAACTGAATCGAAGCGTTTGATTATGGTAGAATTGTTGTTTATATGATGTATCTATTTGTTTTTCATAAAATATGAAAGTTTATAGTTTTATTATTTTCTTAAATACTTAATATGAAGCAGATACAATTCATTTATCTTGTTTTCATTCATGATTTAATAAGAAAAATATCATGATTACCGTTTTATATGAAAATTTATTATGAAAGCATTTCATACATGTAAGAAAGTAGATCTGAACTCGAAAATAAAGTTATATTGTAATGAGTAGTTTATTAGGATACTGGAAATATGACACTAATAAACATTATGATAAAATTCGTATATTACTTAGTTTATGTCGGGTCACGGGACTCAAGGGTATTTCTCCTGAATATTAAACGTAATAATCCCTACTAGAAACATTATGTAGCTAAATGAAACCAAGCAATTTAAATTAATTGGCGGAGGGATGAAACGAAGGCTTAGTTAATACGCGGCACCATGGGCACCATGCATCGTATTTGTGGGAGCCGCCTTATCTCTTATTATTTCTGGCTTCTCATGTGATGTCGTCTACAACATCTTTTCCCTAGCTTTCCTGTGATTTTGTAAAACATATTGGGCGTGAACACACGTGGTAACAGAAAGCACATGTTCGTCTATATAACCATCCCGAAAATTTCTGGTATTCCTGTAGAAAGTCAAATAATTAAACTAAACCTATTACTTGAAAATTTTAAATATTCATCATGTTTTTCGAGAATATCTAAAATTACTCTTTTATACTTTATTTAGTGTATAATCTGTTATGGTACACTTTTATTATAATATCTACAGTTTTCATAATTTCAAATATTACAAAGTATACACAACTTGTTTGGTTGATAAATTGCAAAATCCGAAGACAGAGTCGAGTCCCTGTCACGAAATAAAACGCAGCGGGCACGGCGCGACTCGCGAATTGGCGATGGCGGGTATTGCGGCGGCTGCCTCACAAAATATATAGTGGACAAATACGTTTCCTGACAAGAGAATAAACCCGATTATCACAGAGGATTTCCCTAAAGAGAAAGAATAAAGATGTCAAGGCATCCAATATACCTATGAATTAACTCATAGATAAAAGTTCCTTTAGTACGTGTTCTCTCAAAATCTATGATTTTGTATTATTAACTAGTCAGATAAAATTATTATGATAGAAAGAAATATAATAGTTTATATTTAAGCACACTGTGTGCTTCTGTGAAATATTGCACTATTACCTAATATTGTACAGTATCATCTGTACATTCTTGTTTTGTGTCTTCAGTAGTCAGTGACGCGTCGCTTCAGCATTAACATATTATTCAGCAACGGCGACGCCAACTTCGCGATCTGTTGCCCCCAAACTGTACACCTCTCTACACCCCTCCCCCCTGGACACTCCCAGCTTTCGCGATATGCCGCACCCACTGATATTGGAATTCTTTGGAATCGCAAACTAGTTAGTCTCCACTGTTATCTAGCTAACTTCAGCTAGATGCAGACTCGACAATATGAGGGATAAAGCTTAACAGAAGCGCGTCGCTACTTCTATTGACTTGACAATATCTATTTTGTGAGATGTGATGTGTTTTGTTTAATGGCTTAAATAAAACGTAAAACTTTAGCACATACGTACGCAATTAAATGTATCATATTCTACATGTACCTTACAACATTAATATTATCCTCAAAAGCAAAAAGCGAGCCATGAGAAAACTTTTCATTACTTGAATATAACTTGCTACTTGGGACGCGTCTACCAACGACACGCAGCTAAGCGTCGTAGCCACGTCGTAGCACTCGAATGCTACGAGCTACGACGGAGCTACGAGTCCATACGAACTTGTAGCACAGAGCGCGGATTTATACAAACAAGCACTATGATAATTAAACACACGTGTATATGTATTACTAAGTGCATGCTTCAGTTTAGTTTTCTCAGATAAGTATATTTATTATTGTAAATATCATTATGTATACATTCGCTTGACGTAATTAATTCTAGTAAAATTGATTCAAGTAATATCATGGGCGAGGCTACCAAGAATATTAGGTAATTCGTTTTCTTAAATACGTATGTTCAAATATTCTGTTATACAACTTAGTAATTACACCGAGAAAGCATATTTGAGACATCACTTGTAGGGCGGGGCGTGTACTTACGCAGCATGTGATAATTCAGGCAGCACAAAGTTTTATGAAGGAGTAACGATGTTCAAGTGTGAAAGCCAAGTTGGCTTGAGCAAAAATAAAGAGGGTCCAGATGAGTAGCTTCTAATATCTATATCCACATAAACCACAACCAATCAACCATTAACAATGTTAAAAAAATGACCCTGTTTCTGATATTCTAATAAATTGTTGTGTACAGAAAATTCATCGGTAAATTGACCGTAAATATCACAGGTAATTTTATATGCAGTTTACTTTGAAATTTATTACAGAACATAACCCTAAACCCTAAAATTTTACAATATTCTTCGGAAATTGGCAGTATGGCCGTATAACATCCCTTCGCCGTAAATTTAAATACTTCAACTGACTGAGTGAAACTTCGTCCATTAAGATGAGTCCATTCTTCGTTTCTACCTATGAAAAATATTTACTTATCCACTTGTACTTTTTCTAGACTTTTGAAGCAACATTTCTGTATCTCAGTTATTTGGTGAGCACGCGCCCTAATTATTCGATCCGCGCCACCTCCTCAATGTCATTTGTGGTTTTTGTCCGCACTCGGTGGTCTTCGGCAAAAGTTCGTTTTTGCCGATTTGTACCGCACCCTCTAATGAAGGCCTACAGGATTCAATTAACCGAAGATTGGAATGTTTTGTCATTTGTACCGGGCACGGAATTCGATCAACGCCCTTCAATTCAATACCTTGCAGCCTTCTAAATTAAAACGGTGAAAAAGTTTCATTCAAAACATTAATGTTAGAACAAACTACTCTAAAATAAAGGTTGCTATATTTTTGATTATTACATTTTCACATTGATTATAGTGAAAAAAAAAAATAAGTGAGACACGACTAGGTAGCACCAGGCTAATTAAAATTAAATTATTATCATGCGAAAGATATAATTTTTTTGTACTGATATGGTCGTTATCGTTATATCGTTAACATTGCCCGCATTTCTCTTTCAATGTAGGTACTTGACATTACAATCATATAATTCGTTCCTGTAGCTATATTAAATATTTTCGATTTCGATCGGATTTTCGTGAATATTTAACTATGAATGGTTGTGTGTATGTACCTCTTCAGTTTTCACCTAATCCGATACGGGGTTTGAAGCGTTGATGTATTAAATATTTATGGATGTATGTTATGTACGGTATTCAGCTTATAATAACATCAAGATCTATCTTTCTTTCCTTGATCTGAGCGCATTCTTCCTTACTTCCACAGTCATAAAATTGTATAGAAATACTTCTTTGATTCTTGTACAGTTTACTTAATAATCTTCTCTGCATTATTTCATACATTAGAAACAACTTTGACGCATTTTGTAAACACATTTTAGATAGATTGTAGGTATATCAATGTTCAAAGAGGATACGTCGTCGTAACACAAATACACCGCTGAATGCACTCGCTCAGCCTTGTCTGTGTATTTGCATCTGACTTCGCACTTCCAATTTGCACTATTGTTAGACAAACTCCCAACTTCGCTTTAAACGCTAATGATTTACTCTGCACTGCACTTAATACAACACTCATTTACACTTGAACAAATTAATTGAATTTTGAACTTGAATATTGGCCTCAACATGGTTCTCTGTATTCTACATTTACAAATTCGAAATTTACATTATGATAACCTTTACCATTTAAATTTAACTTTGTACTCGAGTACATGCCTTCGAGTGGTATCAAAGCGCCCGATTCCTTTCATGTTTAAGCGTGGTCTGAATACCTTCACGTGTACACGAAGTTTTGGAAAATTCGAGTGAAATTACAGCGTTGCTATGGCTGGCGGCGGCGGCGGCATCGATTGAGCAATAAATCATAATAATATAATAGGCGTAATGTAAACAGTGCCCGCGGGATGATGCCCGCAGCGAGCCACCCTAACCTCTGTCCGCCCCTGCCTCCTCCGCCCTAACCCCGCCTTCACACCAAATCACCTCCGTGCTTAACATGAGCGAAAAACCAATTACTTCAAAGATTAATCAAAAATTACTTTCAGCTTTTAAACTATATGAGGAATTTCATAGAATCCCTGACTATTAAAATATATTTATTTATTATAATTTTTTTAAACCTTGATTAAAATTATTTATTGGGATTGTGTTCAATTAAGTTTTGTTACCTTACGATAGCGTGCTCAGAAGGCTGACAGCATTGTTACGTATTATTAACGAATTTCAGACAGATACTTGAGACAATAATTGAGTGCATCACGTACCAGATACACGGAGACCTGACTCTATCCAGTCTGCCCTGCACCAGGCGCACTAAGGCTCTCTTGCGGCGTCTCACATGAACAAAGTAGTTGGTGAAGGATCCGGATTGTCACGGGTTTTGTCACTCATTAATGAGGAGACTTTTGGGGTTACTGAGTCCACGATATGAGTACCATCCATTTCCAACACATGTCTGCAGATTACTTTTAGTATAATTAGAGAAGCTAATCCTTACATATTATAAAACAAAGTTCTCTACCGCGTCTGTGTCTATTCGCGATAAACTCAAAAATTACTGCACGGATTTTCATGCGTTCCACCAATACATAAGTGATTCCTGAGGAAAATTAAAGGGTATAACTTATTATGTTTTTACCCGAGCGAAGCCGGGCTGGGCCGCTTGTATATTATTATACAGCGAATACTAGAGAGCTTATGAATCTATATTTAGTAGCTTCAGTGATATTGCTTGCCTGATCACGGCTGGCCTACCGCATACGAAGAAGTAGACATACACTGAAATTTGATTGGTTAGGTATTCGGCTCCGTCTCCTTTCACACTGCTACGTGCGGATGTGTCGGACTCATATTTTAGACCGTGCAATGACCCAGCACGGCCTCGTTTCCAAATGCGCTAATGGCCTGTTTTCCACGTAATTATACCGCGCTACAACCAGCCACAAACCGCGTTACAAAACAACTGACAAGCCACCAGACACTATTTTAATTTTATGAAGATTTTGGAATATTTTTTGCGAAATTTATAGAGGAATGCAATAGAAAACTGCTGACGTAAAATGATTAAGAATGGAATTATGATGTAAAAAGATTTTAAATTTTTAAACGTCCCTATTATATATTATTGGTATCTAGGTATTTGTTTGCGCAACTACTGGATGTTGCGGTTTTCACGTTGTATAGCTGATGGTCTAACTTTAAATTTAGTATAGGTTTCATCACGATACGTGGCTTAGTATCCGATATATAGACGATAAATAAGAAAGAGTACGAAATAAAAACGGGCGGAGCTGCGGGTAACAGCTAGTATCAGTATAAAACAAATTTGCACTGTGTGCATGTCCTTTAAATAGCTTGTGTGTGTACGGAAATACTAGAAATAAATTGATTGCAGCGTGTTCCTGTTTGTGAAATAGTAATGGGCAAAATAAAGCTGTCCATTGCCAGAAACGCTTCATTGGATTTCGCTGTTCATTATATTTTCGCGCTATATTGTAAATGTGCAGAAAATAATCAAATTGTAATGTATCCTCGAAGATACATTTATACAATTTTTGCGTGGGCATTTCATGTAAAACCTTAAATCAATAAAACATAATACTAGTACAAACGCAAGTAGGTAGGAGAAATGGACGCTAAATAGAATGTGGCATGTCTCGAGACACGTCGAATAGTTTTCAAATTCGAAATTCTGTAAGCATATTATGCGCTGTGACAATAGTTTGCGTGACGAAGAATCTCGCTGGGATGCGAGGCACGATGGCTCGTCACGAGGCAGCCGGGGGCGACTTGAGTTTGTAACTTCACCAACTATTCTGGATGCAAGCGGAGCAAATACCTCGCTTCGACGGTAATCTTCATCGACACCGATATTATCCAGGAAACTTCAAGAACTGCTATTATTTTCATAGTTCACTGAACGTAGTCCTTTGACACATTTCGTTGGAGATTTTCTTAAGACATTTTGTAAATATATTTATTGTAAATATAATAATTCATTTTATTTCCGGAATCAAGCACAATAAAATCAATCAAATTATGTCTTCATATCAGGCATCTATGGTGGTTGGTGGTCTATCATACGTTTCCATCACCAATTTTTTATTAATTTACTTCGACTCCGCTAGGCAAAGTCCCACAAAACACCAAATCCCGTCCAAAGAAAATCCAGACTTGTAATATGTTACGTTGAGATACAAGAACGTCGGAATCCGTTGCAAGCCGAGTGCAAGGCACACCGCCAAATTCCAGAGGCGCGCCGCTAGTAGGGCCCTGCGAGGGGAACGAGGGGGTACAGAGTGCGGGGGAGGGGTACACAGGAAGTAGTCCGCTGCGTTCGCCGACCTTAATACCGCCATCAGCAAATTGCAAACAGCAGCTGCTTGTGACAAGAAATCCCTGACATAATTCACGCCATTGGACCGCAATTGGACCCGGAAATTGCTATGACAATCATGACCGACGATATTTTGACGCATTCATTGAACAATTTGTCCGATTTTAGACGGAATTCCAATTGATACTGAAAATATTATAATTTCCTTATAACTAGTTTCGCATGTTTTCTCGCGAAACAAAACATGATTTCGACAGATTCAATTACAGCACAAAATCCGACCTACGGGTTAATATCACGTTCATTTATTTTGCGTTCAAAAGTAATTGGATGTAACGAAACCACGTTTGAGCGCGAAATAAACAAGTCCTTGAGAATTTCTGTTACCCCGCACACCATGAGAGATTAAAACATAAATCTGAAATCATAAGGTTGTAAAGTTGAAAGAGCATTAAATTAATTTGCGGTGTTTGCATCACTACGGTTTACGTGTAAGCGGGGCCTAGACGGGGAGAGTAGAGTAATATCTGTCGGGTGTGGAGCGGGTTATTAAATACCATCTCCGGGGCTGAGTGCACCGTGACCCACATCCACTGCACCGCCCGACTTATACGAGTGGACTTTATTGATTCGCAGTCTTGAGACGCTTCTCCGTCCCGCTCGCTCCCGCGGGATGCGCCAGGACCTGGACGCTACTTACTCAATATTCCGGCGGCGCGCGGGGACGCCTGCAGTAATACGACGCTTAGGTAACACGCACTGAACTAAACGAGTTTTATGTTCGTCCGTTTTATAAATTGTATTCCGGTTTTGAAACCTTTCGTGGGGATTTATCAAACCCTTCCTTTGAAAAATTGGGCCGTTGTTGCGCAAGGGTTAGGGAAGTTATTTATTAGTTGGTATGGTACTGTTAAATTGTATGAATATGTAGAAATTTAGAAACGACCTCGGACTTATTATATAAAAATTCTACATGGAATGAAAAAGGCTTCTTCGATTCTGCTTACTAAGGGCACCCTGCTATCTGTATAATTTATTGCTGATGGAAATAGGAATGGATAATAGGAAGTCTCTTGTCTATAATATTATATTAGTTGCTTAACTAAATTATTTTATTTGCTCACAAAAGGTTCTCATATAAAAAGGGTGTAAATTGCACTCAAACACAGAGATGCAGTTTAGCGGTACAAAACGGGACAATACACAAGACAACAAATCATACTTGTTTGTTGTTAGTTGTTGGTCATTATAAAGTTGTGGATGGTTATCGCTGAAAGTTTAATAGAACGTTCCACTTGGAATGTAATCTTGCGTCTGGCGCCAACAGACGTTTTCACCTCTATCTGATTCTTAACTAAATAGTTATATTTCGTTAAAACATAACATACAATTAACTAAATGTCTTAACACTTCATCGAAATTGTTCATGCAATATGGTTCGGAACTTATTATTTTCTTAGGGCATCTAGGATTACGAAATGCATATTTTTCAAATGGCGATTTGATGAACAAAAAGGAAAATTTGAAAACGCATTTCGTCACGTTATCACATAGAGAGAAAATAATTAGTAGATTTATTTTCTTTCACTAGAATATCATTCAGATTTATATGGCTTTAGTTATAGGTAGGTAGGTACTCGTATTCTGAAGTGTCTTTGGTGGCATTGCCCATAATATTATATATCAAATTCTTTCAAGCAAAACTAAATATAATCTGATTATAGCCACACATTACATTAACATCAATAAACCATGTAACTGATGAAATACAAAAGTTATATGTCCACGAGCGATTCTGTGAATTTCGTTGCTCGTCACGCGATTCCTTTTAGGGCAATGATGGACCCAACAATCGCTCAATTTGCCTGCACGCGCTGATCCATATGCTATCCTGAGTCCTTTTAATCATCCTACTCATATTATAAATGCGAAAGTTTGTGAGGATTTATGTGTGTATGAATGTTTGCTCCTCTTTCACGCAAAATCTACTGGACGGATTGTTATCAAATTTGGTACACGGGAAGAATTACCCGGAATAAAACACATAGGGTACTGTTTATCCCGGAATTCCCAAAGCCTAGGCATTGCTTGCCGAAGTTGAACGGCAAAGAAAACAATTGTATCTTTTTCGCGATTTCTCATATCTCATGCACATCTACCGTACATTTCCACATCATTCTTCACGAGTACGAAGAAAACGTTAATGTTTCTACGGCTAACTATTAGGAAATTGTACAAATTAAGTAGGAGTGGAAGCCCTTGGCGTGCGGCGCGGCGAAAGGCACAAGGGCGCGAACAGCGCAGCGTGGGCGCTCCGAGGACGCTGAAGGGCGGGTCAACGACCTACTGCATCCAGCGATATTACAACTTTCTTCATATTGCTCCAGTTGAATAATATTCAATGAAAATGTGATAATTGACGAAATTTTACAAATAATGCAATGAAGTCTTCCTCGGTGAGGGTGATGTTATTTTTATTTTACATAAGCAACAGATTAAAAATCAAAATTTCACGCATTTAGAGGTCCAAAATGTTTTGTATGTCGAATGATACAGTCTTTTGTCTCGTCAGTTTTATGTTATATATCCGAAGCTGCTATAATACTCGTCCATCCAACTCGACCAGTTTACACTGATCCAATGTCGTCAAGCGGGGGCCACGAAGTATCTGCTCTAATAAATGTTAAGCCACAGTAATCGCGTTATTGTTTCGTTTCTACGTGCCTTCGTTATTCCGTTTACCGATAAATTGAGTTTTTCCTGGCGGGTAGCTTTCCAAATTAGGTCAAAATATATCTTGTCCTATAATTGAATTTCACAGGCTCAGTCAACTCTCGAAATAAGATTAAGGCTTTCGATGAATAATGGTACAATTTACTATGAAGTATGATCTATGGTATGTCAGTAGGTAGTCGTAAAAGTTGAAAATGTCAAAGATCTTTAGGCGACTTGACTCGATAAAAAAGAAAGAAGAAAGAGTCTACGCTAAAGTTTCGCATCATACAAGATAGAATTTACGTTTGACCTGAGTTGTCTCCTGTGGTCGCCGAAATCTATCATGCATGCACAGCGTTGCATAGCATCGTATAATATTATTCAGCGCAACTAGGACGCGAGTTTGACTTGCAAAGTGATATTAATTGAATGTTAGTTGAACGTTGTGGGATTACGGGCCCACGTGGAGAGCGGTTCAGGCCCCGTTTCCATTACGGCCAATGAAAACACTATATTTTCAATTTAGATACCTACGGATAATCTGTGGATGTAAGAATGGTCGCTGATTTTGCTCTTATTTAGGAATTTTGGAAAATCATAACACACGTACAAGTGCGAAGTGAAGAAGAAAAAGTAGGGCCCTGGGCTTCAACACTTAACGGCTGGAAAAAGAACCAGGAAAACAAATGAATTTATCTTTAAAACATTATAATCAAACATTATAATTTAAAACAATTGTTAATAAGCATTTTTTAAATGTTTTGTACATGTAAAAAATTTTTAGAGTGTACTTTAATCTGAAATCAAGGTAAAAGTATTTAATTTGATGCTTCCAATTGTAAAGTTATTTTTTAAAACTAATTGCAGAGTTTACAGGCTTTTAAAGTAGTTACAAAGACACGAACAACGTAATCTGGAGATCCGACAGTTCATTACAACTGCTGACAGAGTCGTTTCAAAATTACATTTTTTGAATAACAATTCGCTAACGAACATTCGCTAACGTTGCATTATTTGAATAACATAGATTTGATTTAATTAAGTACACACGCTCTGAAACAAACATCAAATCACGACACTGCTATAAATTAAGCTAATTACACCTTATAACCTTAAACATAAGTTTTTCTAGATCAACTTACACGTATTTGCTGCTGATATAAACTCAATTTTCAGCGAAGTATCTATTAAGACAACAGCATTATCTTCAAGTCATTGAGTCTAAAATAAAATTGGTCACATTACTTACATCAAGAAACCCGAATTCCCTCCCTTTCGAGTTATATAACAAGTGATAAAGATGGAATTTCACGAGTAAATTAGCTTTTTCACAAAGTTTATGGTGGCTACAAACATCATATACGCTGAGTACGTTTTACATCTCGGCAGAGTTACATCGCAGCTGGTTTATGTGGGTTGTTGAAGTATTTTTATGCTAACGACTGTACTAGGCGTATTTTCTTTCAACAATGGAAATGGATGGGAATGTACCGTTGATATTTGCTACTAAGTATCTACAATTTGGCTGTAACCTAGATTATTCAGTCTTAAAATATAGAAATAATATTTATTGGATACAACCATGTATATATATGGACCTCGTAGATGGTATTTTTTTTTTATTTGTTCATGATGATGACGTCCCACTTCTTAGCAAAGGTCTCTCGGACCCCTTATTTTTCCACCCACCTCGGTTCGAGGTAATAGAGATGAAAATTTGTTTTACAGAAAAAGAGCTAAGATTTCAAAAACTTGATATATCGAGGGATCTTCCCTGCGACGTCGTTAGAAAAACGAGAGCTTGGCACGTAATGTAGCTGTGTATACCGAATGCCGCATTTCGTAGTTATGCTAATCATCATTAGCATCAGCAGTTCTCAAATCATCATTTGAGAACTTAAGGCGTTCGCCATAAATAATAAGTGAAAATAAATTTAATTCTGACCACCAATTCGAAACATACTTTAAACAGTGTTCGTATTGACTATATAGAATCATTAAGTGTAATAAAACATCTAAATAAACACTGAGATCCTATTGATTAGTAACTAAACTGTTCGCAAAGCACTCTCAAAGTTGTCAATTTAAGTAAGACTAGAATGTATAGTAACCAAAAATTCTCTGAGACTACGAAGTAATTCAAAGTAAGTATTATGAAAGTACCTATTTTAAGTAGGTACCTACGTTTATTTTGCGCCGTTCACAATCTTTTTTTTTCTTGTTCAAGTTTTGTCTGTCTATTTATAATAATACGAAATTTTAAAAGACTATTAGGGGGTGCAGCGCTTTTATGAGTAAAATCTGATGCTCTAGCCCAGCATCGGACAAAGTCGGACGGCTTCGGGAGTCATCGGCGGGCGGCGGGTGTGCAAGTTTTAATTACTTCACCCCCACTTCGCTAGTTCTACGATGGTCTACTACGTCTCTAACTAAACGATCGTTTTAAAGAATTTTCAAGCTGAATACTAAATAACATTTTCTTCTTATTATACACCATGTGTAATGTACATAGTACGTAGGTATTAAGAATATTATTTCAAATTCATATCATGCCGGCAAACACTCCTTATAATTTCACTAACATACATACTTTTATTAGTGATCAATACTTTAATCAAAACATGTAAACTGAGGACAAGGAGCATTCAAATGTCCCGGCGCCATTCTGTTTCAAGTCACATATACTTACCTCTATTTAACCTATATGTCTGACGACTGGGCGAGGTGAGTTGGTCTGCTTTAAATGCCGTTTGGAACACGCGAGCAGGCTATTACCCGGCCAAGATGAAAGGGTTGCCGTAGACCACGCCGAAGGTCACCTGCACCCCTTTATCTCACCTCTGCCCTATACGCCTTTCAAACCTCCTTTGGACAAATGAGGTTAAGTTGTAACAAAGATTGGACTGAGTTATAACCTTTTAATTTATTTTTGTTACTACATTGTTTATTTCATTGTTATTTCATTGTTTAATAACATGTATGATTTTTTTATTTGGAGATCATATAGATGTAGAAATTGTGATTAAAATTAATCTGCATGCCTTAAAGTAAACATGTAACAATAAAGAGGTACTAAATAACGTTTAGTAAAGCACGTCAGATGCCTTCAAAATTTGATTAAAAGTCAGAATTCAATCTTTAATAATAATAGAATAGTTGTTCTTTGTTCAGCTTAAAATCATTTCTAGTTTCTTTCGTTCTTTTATTTTATGTTACCACCAAAAACTCGCTATCAACATTTCGCATAGGGCTATCGTGCTTCGTGGTTACAGCGGCGAAAACGTGGCCTTTAAGACGGCTCCCTGATTATTTGTCATTTTTCATCGGCTCGGGACAAAGCCCGCGATCGATCAGCCAATTCTATTCGGACTAATTACCTCCGATTGTCTACTCTACGCCTTTATTCGGCCACTCTTTGTGCTCGATGGTTTGCCCGAGAACGTTGGCTTAACCCTTGTAAAGTAGAGGAAGTGACGCGGACTATTGTAATAAGTCGTCGGCCATTTCTGTTTGAATATTTCTTTACGAAATTATTATATGCCGCCTTATATACTACACATTTGAAGGTCACTCTGATTGATGAAGGTTATTTCTGTTCTGTCATACATAAATAAATCGTTATGTTTCGATAGCTATCTTAATTTTCTTGTTCATATTATTCCTTGTTAATATTGAAAATATAATTTTAACCATCGTATTGTTTGATAATCATCAGTTATTTTATATCCGTAATTACATACCCGTTCTCATTCTCTTTCATTACAACACATATAAAAACATTTTGTAAATCTGTGACATAGACAAACCCTTAACTTCCATTTGTCTTCTAGCGTATCATGGACAGCGCGGAGGCCGCAGCCTTGTCAGCTGGCGGCACGAGCGATGGCTCCCCAGGGTCTTACTATGACGCTCGCTGGCTGAACGTCCATGCTGATGATGGAACCCTAGCAGCCAGGGCAAGAAGGCTGTTGCTCTCGCCAAGCAGACACTTCGACCATATCGCTGTTAATACCAGTTATAGTGCCGTGCTAATGCCTCCATATATCAATACTGAGGGTAAGATCTTTTATTTATTTATGATAGAAACACATACTATATAATATATATTATACGACCTCGATGGCGCAGTGGTAAAGTGCTTGCCTCTGAACCGAGAGGTCCCGGGTTCGATCCCCGGTCGGGTCATGATGGAAAATGATCTTTTTCTGATTGGCCCGGGTCTTGGATGTTTAGCTATATATGTATTTGTTATAAAATATAATATCGTTGAGTTAGTATCCCATAACACAAGTCTCGAACTTACTTTGGGGCTAGCTCAATCTGTGTGATTTGTCCGTATATATTTATTTATTTATATTTCCAATTTTTCAATATAAAACTTAATTTACCTAATAATTTTAAAAGTAATAATCACTCTAAATTTTTATACAAAAGGAAAATTTAACCTTAAAGGTTAAATATCTATATAGCCATAGTTAATTATCTATATTTTTATATAAATAATTAAATATGGCTATAATGGCTAGTCCGTAAAAAGGTCATCACATTGACTCTCTGACCCATAATTTCTACGCGACATGCTTTTAACCCTTATATTTTGTCCCACGTGTAATTTGTTCCATGTCCTTTTATGTCACTGTCACCTATTAACATCAACATTATGTGACATCCAAGCATTAACGCTTTTCTTTTCTTGCGATTAAAATCTAAATTATTAATAAATGCGTGTTCATGAAAAGAGTCATAAATGTATAGGAATTCAAAGAGATAACATAAGGATCGTACGTTAGCTAGTAGAAAACCAAAATCTGACTCCAGGAGACAACAGTATTGTTATGGTATGTAATGTTGTTGACATTTCTACTTTAATAATGACAAAAAATTGTCGTTGACACGCGTAAACACGGGCTAGCGTCGTGACATATGCGACATTATTTAAGGTGACGTATTATATTTATTATCCAACAATAACTTTCTCTATTCATTCATAGTATAAAAATATAGATTTGTAGCTGAAATGTGTTAGTGTAAGTGTTGTTTTGTTAGTGACTTACTAATTACTTTTTAATTATTATATTTACTGAATCGGTAATGCGTTTAATCGAACTGTACAACCATAACTATTTCCAATTTAGTTTTGTATCGGTGGAAAATCATATTTCCAAAAAACTTAGTGTCATAAAGCATCTTCCCTCAGCCCTGTGAGGTCAAAAGAAACCATTAATTTTCCCAGTCTTTGGCCCTTAGGAAAGCAATCGCTACCCAATGAAGCAAGTTTACCAATTACTCTTCTTTTAATTTAATGGGTGATTAAGGAAAAAATCCTAATTGACCAAAAATATCGACATAAGGAAAAGTAATTTATACCTATTTGTATAGCAAACGTAACTACCAAAAGCTAATTGAAGTAATTTAAAACTAATTACATAATCGTGATAAAGTGAATTTCATGGAATTACTTCAATTTTATTTATTCAATGTGAACTGGTAAATAGTTCTTAAACATACTTCACGTCTTGAATCAAAATTTTTATTTTTCTCTGATTCGCGTTTATGGAGGATAATATTTACAAGTTTTGAATTATTTTAAATTTAAACATTAATTTTTGACAGTGAAAAATATATATCAAGTATTTATATTTTGTGGACCCGAGTCCGATGTCATCGGTCGACACTGACGTTTGACGTTATTAACGTTCATTCATTTAATTCAATTTGTTTTAATTATTTAACTTTCAGTTTTGTTTTGTTCATCTATTCATTCACTACGTGAATCAGGACGAGTATTGCGGGGCATTCTGTCTTGTGCCTCGGTACGAGACACACGTTTGAATCGTAGCTCCGGTCACCCCTGAATTATATTTATACATAAGTATCAGTCCTGAAGTGTTTGTTTCATTCAAAATGAGTGGAATTGCCGATAACGTGGAGACGGAAACCAGAATGACAGCAGGTCACCCTCGCCGATTTTACCAAGTCGCCAAGCTGACTCCGACATATACTATTTATCTTTGTATAATTTTAAATCACCTAAGTTTTATATGTTATCTATAGTTTAAACCACCGCTGTAAGGGTTAGCGTTACCGCTCCGTTATTTTACATAGGTTTAACATTGACGTGCGTGCGTCGACGTCGCAGCAATATCTGCGTTGATCTATTGAAACTAACAAGTACCGCGCCCCTAACAGCAGCTCAGTAACTGTGACTACTGTTTATTGGATTTTCATTGCAAAGTGCAAGAAGACTGATAAGTTTTGTAACCAGGATCGGAGGTGCAGCATCAGATTGCGTGGTCGGAGCACCTGGACCCGCTGTTTGTGAACAACTACGAGATCGACCCGACTCTCTCTTGGCAGTACTACGCCTCCTCCACCGGCTTCATGAGGCGGTATCCAGGTACGTCTATGTCATCAATTTGTAAATAGTACCTAACTATCCGTTATTGGGCAGTCGTGTCAAAATAAGGATAGTTCTATAGTTGAACTGTTAAAAAAACTAGTGTAAGGAAAGGAAATGGTCTAACATTGAATACAAAAGAGATTTCTGTGAATGAATCGAACAAAAACAGTATGAAACAAGGAAGTTTATATAAAATAAAAAGCTTATATTAAACTGCTCTATTATTTTCAAGGCAGTTATTATGTGGTTAACCTTCACCCGAACTTTCCATGCTTCAACTTTCAATCAACAATGTTTGCTACGAAATGCTACGCGTGCTACGAAAGTACTACAAATATCGCTACGATCGTAGGCTACGTTACGCATATTAATGAATGAAAATTGTACATAAATTTCTTTTTCTATGGATATTCCTGCCATTTCGAGTCATATTTATTTATAATTTCATATAAATTAACACAGTACTAATTCAGACTCGGGTATTTTGTAAACACGTTGTCAATGGCACAAAAAGAATAATATATTTAGTGTAGATAAAATTACTAATCCTCGATGAAGTCGGGAGCAATGATTATTTTTGTATATAATAAAAAAAATGGTAGCGCTATATTTGCATAATTTATCTTCTAATACAGCCTTCACTATCCAATAGCGCATTTTAACCCTTTTCATTAAATTACGGGGCGCCGAGGTTTCTGTTTTGCTACTGGGTCAATAGTTCTCGGAAATGTTTCTTTATATATACACTACTTACATGTGTTTTAATATATTATTTGTGAATGATGTTCTATGCAGCAAAAACTAAACAGTGAAAGATAGGCTATCAATCCAATTTAGGTCGGTTCAGAGTCTGTTACACGAGTCATTGCAATATGGAGAATTCACAGATTGTATTTCATTTACACTTTAGAAAATAATGTATAATCTTACTTAGTATTGTATATTAAACAATAGATTAAGTAAGACTACAGTGAATATGAAAACTTACTCATTGTTAAAGACAATCCATTTGCTTTATCTATTTGACTTAAATTTTGATATTAAATATGATGAGTGAAATAAAAACATGATTAATGTATATTTTTGTTTCAGCAATGTCATGGCCCCCCGAAGACGGCTTCTCTCATCACGCCAGAGATTTCTACGACTTCCGGTCATCAAACTGGTTCGTGGAGGCTGCCACGTCTCCTAAGGACTTGGTGATTCTTCTCGACGACTCCGACGACCTGGGGTCATCCTACTGGAGGCTGGCCAAAGCCACGGTCTCTGGACTGTTGGATACCCTGGGTCCCAACGACTTTGTCAACGTATACCGCTACAGCGACACCGTTTCGGAGATCAATTCCTGCTATACGAAAATGCTGGCACAGGTGAGGTTTTTTTTGTCATCAAATATAATGATTACCAAAGGATCATTCATTAAAAGTCTGACCACTGAAACGAATACGAAAACCTCCTTAATAGCACCATTTTTAAGTGTTAATTTACTTGAAATTTCGCATAAAGGATCTATCACTCTTATTTTTATGCGTATCTTAACACGTCGTATGTATATACCTAGATATCTTGTAATACCCAGTACACACAAAATATGTGTTCATATGAAAGTGGTAACTACAAGGTTTCATGGTTGAGACGAGACGTTTATTAAGCGTCGACGTCTCGCAGTAACTATCATACGTCACACGCACTCGCGGGACAATCAAGCACAATTAGACAACATAAGTTTAATTAAACAAGCCCTCGGAAACAGGTGGGCGTAACAAATTGTTTAACGTCAGTCCTGATTTAAACTTGACGTAAATCCGGCGGTATTATATTTATTGAGCCAATGTCATGTCTACTTTTACCAGATCCCAGCCATCATTCTGTATACAAGCTTTATTACTGAATTATTGAGCGACCGTAATTACTTAACTGCTGCGGTGCCATTTAGTGTTTTAGGATCCATTTTGCATGCATATTTGTCTATTTTCGCGACATGCTAAAATTCGAATTACTCTTACTAAGCTAGTACTACTAAACCAGTTAAATATTAAAGTTAGTTGATTAAAATTTCAGAATATTTTGAACTGTATGATATGGAACATTGGGCAACTATTTTTATATATTATTTCACGAAACTACTCACAGGTCGACTGATATCTAATAATTGCTAGTGTTTTACAGGACAATATAGCCCTGTATACATTTGTAGACATTACAATACAATTGAGAGTGAAAATTCATTAATAAAACTGTTAAATAGGAATCCAAGGGTTACAGCAATTACCGGGCGATACATAATAGCAACGTTCGATTAAAATAAACAAAAGCGTTTTGATCGAGAAATAAAAATGTGAACCGTTCCATTACTGTGCACAAGGACGATCGAGCGTAATGTAGCGATCAGATCTTGTAAATTAGTACCCAAATGTAGGTATTGCGTGCGTGGGGCGCGGTCGCGCGGCGAGACATTACGCACAAAATAAATAAAATACGGAAATATTTTAATACCACTGTAATCACAGTAACTGGTTGTCTTCTTAGTCATATTTTGCATTTTTATGAATTCGCTTAGCGATTCCCCAAGCGGTCAAATGTGAATGTGACCAACCGTTTATATTAGCGATAAACGGTTGAACACTTTACAAAAGTGTTCAACCGTTTGTATTAGCGATAGCTAGTAATTACAAATTATGCTCGATTAATAGCGGTTAATTATAGCATATATTAATAGGAATTTCAATTAAAAATATTTTCTTACAAAATACATGTATTACACGTGTACGTTATCTTTCTGTTTTCCCAGTTATTTTTTGATGACGCGCCAGCGATACGCATCTATCCACGGCATACGCACCTTAATGGATTCAATCAAGCCAACTTAATGTACGACTCCATTAAAACCGGCCGGGTACAGTACAGTGCAGGGGCGTAGTTACCGGAGGGCTTGCACTGGGGTTTCCAAACTCCGCGGCAATACTCAGATATATTTTGAAACTAGGTAGATCACGCACATGTCTATATGTTTTGTAAAGAACGTGATCATTACGATTCAATTCGAATATATTTTTCGGGTCCTGCTCGAAGATTTTTTTGCTAGTTAGCCCTGCTCAGTGTTGTCAGACACTGACCAAGGACCTATTTTCGTCGCTCACTTATCATGTAACATGTAAAACTTAAAAATTTAATTGGGACGGGGCCCCAGATCTTTTTTGCACCAGGACCTATGGCTGCCTAGCTACATTCGACAAAAGCAGCAGGAAAATAAACACCCGTCCCTCTCTCCCGATTGATTGAAATTCGATTGATTCCTTTTTTATTTCTGTTTCACTATTTACGGCTTACTTTATTACGTAAAGCGTGTGACACTCTGATGAATTTTGAGTTAAAAAGTACATTATGTTTGGTTACCTGTGCACCAAACATCAATCCATATTAGTACAGACCTACATATTGTAGCCACATATCCGCCATTACCGATGACATTTGATGTAATATAAACCACGTAATAACAATCAATTCACTGTGTGACATTAATTCAATCGTTGAGGAATCTTTAATCAACTTTATACTTTTATTAAAATTAAATGATATCTAAAAGGTCTAATTCGTGAAAAAATCACAATTGATATATTAGACTATCACAAGATCAAGTTGAAGAGTTAATTTGTGCTAACAAACTTGGAACAAAAATAAAATGAAAATCAAATATTATTATGGCAATGAAATTCGAATAACGGAAACTTGTCTATTGATATATTAGACTATCACAAGATCAAGTTCACCACTGTATTTTATAAAGAAGGCTTTGAACGAATGTTGAACACACGACATGTACTTAGTGGAAAGACATTTATCAATTGTTAGTTGTTCACGCGACTTAGGGACGCTCGCGCACTCTCCCCTTTCTTACGTTAAGTACCTTTCAGAGTTTGACTTTGAAGTACTTGAATATAAACGTGTATAGTATACCTAATCTACATGTCAGTCTTTTAGTCTCGCTTTGTGAATATAGGAAGAATTTATGTGTTTCAACGAATATGTTACATGACAATCAATTTCTGGAAAGCCAATATCGTGTGTATTAAAAATTAATCTAACGTAGTAGGTATTCAATTATTTTCGGGATAAAGTTCCAAATGTCAATCCTTTTATTATCGATATAAATTAAATTTTACATAATCAGATACCAGTATAACTAGATGATTGAAGTCATGCTTAATTACTGCTCCTATTTCCGAGACTAGATCTACACACATTCCTATATTATCTCCATTCTCCAGTGTGCGCGCTTCAGCTAGTCTGAGGAAGTTTCTAGATAAAATCTCGGGCACAAAGAGGCGAGACGGGTGCGAAGCCGTATGCCGCTCTTATCGCTCGCAACTCCCTTACACTTGCCGAGTGTTATACTAGTCACCCCAATGACTCTTATAACACCAAGTTTGACACCTTAGAAATAGCGCCTATGGGTACTAATTATCACGCATGTTTACCATGTGATAGGCAGACACTAGGAAATTCCATTTACTACGACAAACATATCTCACTCTCGGCTTCACATGCAATAAATCAATTTGGTATTTTATTTATTCGGTTAAGATAAACGTCAGTTCCACGAAGTTCTGTTTAACTTTTTTTAAACCATAATATACAAACACGAATATGAAATTTGTTAGTAAATCTTGAAATATCAATGCTATTTCAAGCTTGTCGTGTGAAAAAATGTTTTCAGATGAAAAGAGAATCGTACCTGCATTTCCAGTGAAACGGAAATTAATTGAGTATCCTGTCGGCTTTCGCTTTGTCTCTTTAATTTCCATACGCTTTCCACTGCCGGTTGGTAATATTAACGTCGTAAATATTTAACCTACAAAATTAACTTCTGGAAGAGCTTAAAAAAATTAAATATTTGTATAAAATATTTTTACCAAGTTATTTTTTTAACTAATACGTTATAAAAGTATAATAATGACGCGCGTCATTTTAATATAAACAAATTATAATATAACCTATATATATATATATATATATACCTACTATATGTAGATAGGATTTTATAATGGCGTTCCGCAAGGTAGTTTGTTAGGTCCTACACTCTTTCTTGTATATATAAATGACCTGTGTGACTTGGCACTTAAAAATGGAAAAATGTTCACTTACGCTGATGATACAGCTATCATTTTTACGGGTTGCAATTGGAGAGATGCTCTTTACTGTGCGGAGGAGGGTATGGGTAGAGTAGCCGAATGGCTAAAATTTAATATACTTACAATAAACACTTCCAAGACTAACTGTATTTGTTATTTTATTAATAGTAAAACTAAACCACACCAAGATTTCAATTTAAAAATTCACACATGTGGCATAATTTCAAACTGTTACTGCAATTGTCCCTCCATAGCTAGAGTCGCTCAGACTAGGTACTAATATTTAGGTATATTTGTCGATGAGAGGCTATCTTGGTACCCTCAAATTGAGCAAGTTACGGCTAGGTTCAGAAAATTTATTTGGATGTTTAAGACTTTACGCCATATTGCATCAAAATCAATTTTAAATGATATTTACGTTGCATTAGTTCAATCGGTTATTACATACTGTATTCGGATCTGAGGTGGTGCTTTAAAAACTCGCTTTTTAGAAGTTGAACGGGCACAAAGAATGTTGCTAAAAGTTATGTACTTCAAAAAACGAAGATTTCCTACTGTGGAACTATACCAATTTAGTGATTTGTTATCTGTGAGAAAATTGTACGTTCAACAAATTATATTAAAAAACATAAAACCCTACCTTATATTACTGATATTGCTGGGAGAGGGAGAAGGAGAAAAACGGCTGTAGCTAACACCCCCTTAGTAAATACTGAATTTGCAAGGACACAGCTAGATTCTCGTGCTTTTATTATTTACAATAAAATAAACAAAGTGATAGTTATGACAAAGCATATTATGAGTGTAAATCGATGTTGTTAGCATGGCTCAAAGGCAAACTATTTATGTATCATAATATATGAATTTTATTACTGTATGTATATATATAAGTATATATATGTATTATAAGCTCACTAATTGCACGGCTATGTATAAATTTTATTGATTGTAAAAATTTTAAATAAATCTTGTTTACAGTTATAGTTTGTTAGGTAAATATTCTTATAACTAGCTATGAAAGACCGGAGCTTCCTGGCACAAGCACACTTTGCTTAAAAGGAAGTTTCCCACACTTATTGGAATGTAAAATTAATGTTTACCCAATAAACATTTTTATTTTATTTATTTAATTTATTTAGTATGTGTAACAATTTAAATAAGTAGGTACCTAAGTATTCAAAAACTCTTGTTCCGTCCCCCGAGAACGCTGCAGATCCACGAGTGACGCAGACAACTCTGCTAATATACGATCCGGCATTACCTTCATGGCAAACATTCCGCTAACGTCGTTGCAAATTAAAAGGAATAGCAGATATTTTCCACTTTAGTAATAATGATCTCAAAGGTTTATTCGTCATTTGTCGCTGAGGCTATTTAAACAAGCAGCACCAATTTTCTAAAGCTCTTTGGTCAATCTAAAAGGATTTATATTCATCTCAAAAAAATACAATTGTTTATTTAGAAAAGATCGGCACGATTGGGAAATATTGTATTATAGAGGGTAACATACCATATTCTTTTGTAAGATAGTTATTTTGCGTCAGAGCCAAATTAAACCTTGTAACAACATGCATGAACTTTCATTAATACATTCGTCTGTTTGTTCACATTAACAAGCTGGAGGAATTGCTGCGTTCAAATTATCTTATGACTTATTTGCCCGCGGAAATATCGATCAACTTACCAAACTTTGTTTATCTTCAAGCAATAAATCAAATACTTTGTATGAATATTTGATATCACATATTTGCACCATTTTACTAAGTAAATGTATGTTCGTATAGCAACTAATTTTAATAGGCTACCTTCCCTGCTTCATAAATCAAAGCGTCGCGTCGTAGCCACTTTATACAATAGGCTTTCGAGGTAGCTCTCAAGGTTCTTGGTTGCAGCGAGCCGCAGCCTTCGTGCAGCTCTGATATAACTTGATAAGTTTAGTTTCTATACAATGTAGCCTCGTATTTAGTTTGATGTGAGCTAGACTAGAATGTTCCAAGGTGAACTATTTTTGATTCTGAATAGCATACGATAAGCCGCATAATTCACCTGCATTGGTATGACGTGTTCTGTGCCCACCCAGTCTTGATAGCAAAGATGGCGTGCAGAGATCGTGTTAGTAACAAGCTAGTTTTATACCGATCGATTTTGTAACGATTTATTTACAGGCCATCCCTGAAACGGTGAGGGACCTGAAGACTTCGCTATGGAACGCCGAGGCTTCTGGTGGCGTGGCCAACTTGACAGGGGCACTGATTACCGGCTTCGAGATATTGCAAAGGGTAAGTTATAATTAATTTATAATATTTAGGGTAAGTTATAATTAATTTATATTATTAATTTTAATAAGCTGTTAATAGCCTAATTACCAACAAGAATCTTTTAGAGAAACATAAGAGTTAAATATATTTGAAGACATTTGAGAATGTAGTTTTCTAGATGTCAAAATTATATCATAAAAATCATAAAAAAAATCAATCAAAAATTAGTTCAACACAAACAGCTACTGTAATTCTGTGGCAACGATTAGACTGTTCTATAAGTATTGTTACATCCCACAGTACAATCGAACTGGCCAGGGCTGTCAATGCAACCAGGCGATAGCAGTGGTCGGGGCGGGGGGCGGCGCGAGCGGGGTCAAAGCTGTCTTCCGCTCGTGGAACTGGCCACACATGCCCGTGCGCATCTTCACCTATCGGGTTGGAGGAGACGCCGCCTCCGGTCACACCATGAAAGACATGGCTTGCACTAATAAAGGTAAATAAGATGATTTTACCAATCGAATATGCTATAAGTAACTCGTACAATAACTGGAGACATCCTAAAATTAAGGATTACCAAGCAACATTTAGAAATATATGACAAGTCACATGCGAAAAGAAATAGAAAAAATAGAATCAATCATCGAGCATATTGTCCTATGTATTTTCCATGTTCTAATCCGATTGTTCCAGGTTTCTACGTATCAATCAACGAGCACTCTGAGATCCGGCCAAAGGTGCTCCATCTGGTGGAAGTACTAGCACGGCCTCTGGTCATGTACCAGACCCTACATCCAGTGCACTGGAGTCCCGTCTACGTGGGGGGGAAGGTAAGTTATGAAACTAGCCAAAATTAGGGCGTACAATTTGGGGTGTAGCAATATAACCAAGTTTGTGAATATATTTTTCGAAAATCTCACTTACCTATTTCCTACAATTTAATATAAATACAGCGAGTAGTAAAAGCATGTCAGATTACTTTGGGCAACTTCAATAAAATCTCACACTGATTCGAAAGTACACTTCATTTTTTTTTCGATTACAGAGCAGCAGCCTCGCCAATGACGGCATGGGACAACTTATGACTTCTGTGACAGTTCCTATCTATGACAGGAGAAACCACACGGTAAGCTGTTAATCTTGTTTCTTCTTTTAATTTTGTAATTAGACTTTTAATCCTTCGATCCTGGAGATAAAAACAATTGAACAATATCGCGTCAGATCGGGACGCGCGGGAATTGATAGTCTAAAAAATTTGTCTGGATAATATTCTTCATTATAACTACTACGGTTACATAAATGTACTTTATTGATACAATTTTTACTAATATGCGAAAATTAAATAGCTGTTAAGTCAATGGTCTTGTTTTTTTTTAGCAAAGAGAAGCAAATCTATTGGGTGTAGTCGGTACCGATGTTCCTGTCGATCAAATAAGGAAGCTCGTGCCACCATATAAGGTAAATAATTCACATTTCAAATGTTAAAAATTATTTATGTACAAAGTTCTTATATAATAAATATTTTCAGCTTGGAGTTAACGGATATTCCTTTATGGTGGACAACAACGGGCATGTATTGTATCATCCTGATTTGAGACCACTGGTAAGCATGAGAAATAATTTGAAAAAATATATAAAAGTTTGAGCCACATAAAATAATTTTATTTTATACTACTACAAATAAATCATTTTTCCTTTCAGCATACTAACGAGGAAGTAAGTACAACTAATTCAAAACTAGTTCAAAGACATATGACCACCTATAATTGTTATTCCAGTCAAAATATCACTTACTTTTTAATGGTAGTTTTTTAATTTCCACAAAAAATGTATAAGTATCTTATGTTTTACAGTACTTTTATGGGATCCAAATATATCTTTATTTATAGTATACAGAAACGCTACGCCCTCTGTATTCGAGTATAGACCTGACAGACGTCGAGCTGCTGGTGGACGCAGACGAAAACTCAAGAGTCAACGTGACCTCACTTCTGCTTGATGTAAGTAAACCTTTTATCACTTATAGCATCAATGTTTCGGGTCTACTGATATCAGAAGACCGGATCGAGACGAAGATGTTGACTGCGTTTCACTTTAGTGGAAAAAGTATTTCACTTATTGGTACGAGTAGGGTCAGCTGGTAGCCTGGTCAGACTAGTGGAATAGCTTAAAAAGTAGTGCAGCAACTAGTCTCCAGACTAGATCCACCTCCAGATAAACCAGATGCATATTTGCCGCAGTTAACATGTTAATCGAATCTCTATCTCTTTATTCTAGCTCCGCCACGACATGATAGAACAGCGCGAAGGCGAAACAGAAATAGGGGTAAAGGTCCAATACGATGCCATGAGGCGAGTAGCAACCAGAAGGCAACGGTACTTCTACAGCCCAGTGGACGGCACACCATACTCGTTGGCGGCTGTCCTGCCGGACGGGTACGGCATGTACGAATTGCAGGCCGAGCAGGAGGTCAAGCATAGTCTTATCAACGGTAAGGAATCGGAAATAATTGCCCGAGTTCTAGAGCTCAGCTCCTTTCATAAAGCGTGTGCTACATATTTTGTCAGATAAGCCTATGAATAAATTTGCGATTACCAACAAACGAACATGTGATATAAGTGTAATTGCCTAATTTTAAACTATTCATTATATTATTTTTTGCACAGTTACTGAATACTTCAAAGGTGAAAACTGGAAGATCCACCCCGACTGGTAAGTGTCTGATGAAACCAAAATACTAGTTGAAAAATTTATATAATTCCTAAGTTAAACACAACGGAAACGATTCAGTTGAATCAAAATCCGTTGTGTGGTTAAAAAGATCAAAGCTTAGTGTCAGATTTTATTCAGGTCTCCTAAAGGCATCTTTACGAGACCTGACTTTGTGTAACTAAGGCGTGGAGTTAAAAATGTACAAAAATATATATAAATATATTTATAACTTACCAAATATAAATTGTTACAGGGTATACTGCGAGTACGCGTCCACCTCCGATCAGACGTTCAATTCCGCGGAGGAGCAGCTGCTACACTTCCTGTCGCGCGCGGGCCGCCCTGGCTGGAAGTGGATGTCGCTGCGCCCGCGCGCGCTCACGCTGCACAACGCGCACAAGAAGCAGGACAGGGACGCTTATTACTGTGAGTTACATTACATCCGACCACGTCACTGTCACGTTAACTGAACCATACTTCCATACTAATATTATAATTAATTTAATTCTAAAGTCTGTCACGATTTTACACCTTACACCCGCCTTGGACAGATTTTGATTAAATTTCACACGTAGGCTACGGCATGCGAAGCTATCAGTAAAATCTAATTCTAAATAAAGCAAACAACAACAAGAAAGTCGCAGACAAAACGCACAGAGCAAAGCTTAAGAATAATCTAAGTAAATTTAACTACAAGGCGAAATAAAATATTAATTTGATCGAAGGCTTAGGATAAAAGTATAAATAGTCTTTTCATTATCTATTCTACATCAAAGCATTTTCTTTTCAGGTGACAAAACTTTAGTTCAGTCGCTTATCCGTGACGCCATGGTTATAAAAGAATTGGACGCACACACAGGACATGCCAGCCACCACTCACAGTAAGTAATATTTCATATTATAGCATGTTTTTTGTCATCTATTACCAAAATAACATTGCTTTTAAAAAAAGAGAAAATTGACGATTGATACCCTGAGGTACCTACACCAATGCCTGCAATGTTTTATATCGAAAAAATTGCATGAATTAACTAATACTTTCGATATTATATAAATATTATTTAATTGCACTTTACGTTATTTACACTGATCACTAATTTCTATGTGTTTGTCACACAAATAGCCCGATAGCAACTTTAATGGCACTATTGACAAGGTAACGTAACAACAAATATCAGATTCGTTCAGTAGATGTTTATTAAAACATGCTGCTAGGATGAACAGATAACTCACCGAGTGATGTAGAGCAATTTGTGGTAAATATGATTAAATTTAGATGGATACAACGTGTGTGGTGCTAAGTCTACGAGTGACGTTGCTGGTTACATCTCCGCAAATGTAATGTTTTAGTTATATAGTTGTGATACATAATTTTCTTCATGTTAGGAACAAATTTGCAATCACAACGCACAGGTGTTTTTCATACAGACAGCTGTGGCCGGTTTAGTTATGAAGCCTGCTATTTTTGAAACTTGGATATTGTTTTTTTTTAATAATCATTATTTTAGTTTCCAAGTTCATAATTAAATCCGCCTTGTCTGTATTTATTTTAGCGTTCTAAAAAAATACTTATACTGTAAAAAGAACAGTCGTTTATCAAAATCTCAATTCTTAATTTATCAAAATCTTTAAAAATATGAATTTACATTTCTATAAATAGTATATTTTGTGAGTTTTATTCATAAAGACTGTTCTTTTTTAAATTCAACTAACCACTTACGCCAGCCAGGAATCAGGTAAACAAAATGTGAAACTAATCTTTTTTTAAGCTGCTCAAGGAAAATCCAAGTGTTTCTAATTTTTGGTAAATACATCTCACAGAACACCTGTGTATCTACAACACTGCTTAAAATATTTTTATTAGTTTTACCTATGTCTATTTTATTTCTATTTTATATACCAACTAAAATGGCAGACGTTAATGTAAATATTATATTACAAAGGCCCTTACCAAAAATAATCTTCTTCGAAACCGTACTTGTATCAAACCAATAAATAGGTCTTGGCATATAATAAGAAAATAAACTTTCACACGAAATCCGTATTCTTATCCATCGCGACAAACTACAAGCATTTCAGAACGACCACTATTGAGAATAAATGCGGAAAGAAACATTTATAACATATAGAAAGGGGTTTTCATTATTATTTATGAATTTTATAAGTGATAATGCACACCACCTCTATTTATCTCCGCACTCGCCTCGAACTAAAACCCTGTGTAATCACAAATCCCTTTTACAGACAAGGCCGCTTCCACAAGTTTGTGGTGTCGCTGTCCTTCATCGCCACCCGCAGCGGCTTCCTCAAGTGGACCGAGTATGGCAACACCTCCCGCACTTCCGACTCTGCTGAACCGTAAGAATCCTATTTATTATATGGTCTTTGAATAATAAGAATAGTCTCTTGCAGATTGTTATAATCCAAAAGTCATGTTGTTGCTAGAACGAGGTTTTCTTAGGCCATATCACTACGGAAGATTCTATTCTGCCACATTGACAACTGGAGATTCACAACCAGTTCGTTGCCAAAGAAGAACTAACATTATTCCAACCAAGTTCACTTATACATTTTATTGTTTTATTGTTTTCCAGGCATTTCAGCGAGAAATATACTCGAGCCTTCGACTCTGAATGGTATCGTCGAGCAGTGGAGCACCACTCCATAGAACCAGAAAGCTTTGTGTTCTCCGTGCCGTTCCGCGACGGATCTGAAGCGGACGACCTCAGTGGACGCCCGCCCTTAGTGCTGGCCACTCATGCAGTGTTCGTGGCGTCGAAAGGACATCGCGCGCCGGCAGCTGTGGTGGGACTGCACTTCCAGTTGGAATCGCTTGCGCAACACTTCTTGAACGTCACATCCACGGTACATTTAATTATAGAATCCATTTTTTTATATATCTGTTAAACCATTCTCCTATCTCTCTCTATCTCTCTCTCTGTGTCATCTGAGCGCATTGCGATTTCTTCCTAAACCACAGAGCGTCGGAGCCCAGGGCCACTACGCACACTTTACCAATTTTCTTACATTTTCATTAATTCATCAGTTTTCAAGAACCCTTTTCAACTTAATATTATTTAATTATCCAGTGCACAGCTGGTAGCATCTGTAAGAAGACCTGCGCTGGAGACGAGCTGGACTGCTACATTCTGGATGATAACGGGTTCATTATCCTGTCAGAAGATGTTACACAGACGGGCAGGTTCTTCGGCCAAGTGGACGGCACCATCATGGACTCGCTGGTGCAAGACCGCATCTACAAGAAGATCACGGTCAACGACAATCAAGGAAGATGCCCAGATTCGAAGAACCCTTTCAGTGGTGGCGTCAACAAGTTAACGGTGAGATGAATAAACATACAACGTTATTGTACACACGCAAGTTTTTAATACCTACTCATGCGTTTGTATCATCTATCATGAAAAGACTACCATGAAACCACGGTATGACGTAAGTTTTATATTACTAACCCTTAAAATGAATCTGGTACTGTATCTGTACTTCTATTTTGAATAAACTTATATTCAAAATAGAAGTATAGCAAAGAGTAAAAGACTATTTTGGTCAATTCATTGGTCGGATTATTCTTTTTGTCATGGAAAAAGAAATACAAAAGCATGATTTTAAATTCTGCAGCCAATGAGACCTCTTGCCTGGCTCGGCGGCTACGTCACCCAGTTGCTGGCGGTTTGGTTCCCGCTGTGGGAATCTGTGCGAGCGAGAGCACATGCTTACGTTGATGAAGATATAGGTAAGTCGTTAAAGATATCGGACTATCGCTATACATTTGTATACATGTTTTTTGATTGTACTCCAATATTATACAAATATAACGCACTATTCCGAATAAATTAAATATCAAATCTTAATTTAACAAAGTTTAATCTAATTAGCATTCACTTAATCCTTTTATTTTCCAGCAGACTATGAAGATTATGAAACTGATTCCGGTCTAGGAAACGATGAAGAAATAGATCGAGACAGAGGCACCTACGAAATCATTCTGGATGGCAAGAGCAGCAGCAATTCTGATGGGGGCGGGGAGGAGCCCCCCCAGGGAGGAAACGGAGGCGGATTCAGTACCGTGCGGGAACCGCCGCGGGAAGCAGCTAGGTCGGCGGCTGTGAGGCCTTGCGTCACTAGTGCGGAACTCTTCACGCTGCAGTCGACCAGATTAAATGCAGCGCAACCGCTGAAAGGAAAACTGACCAATTGCCATAATTCGGGATGCGAAAGGTAATCAAAATTTTAAGATTTTCTTTTCTTATACTTCTTTGTTTCTTTAAGTTAACTAACTTTCATAGCTATTCACTAAAAAAATATGACAAGATCTCATAGCTCTTATTTCACTAACAAAATGATAAGAACAAGCTCTTTCTTGCTGTGAACAATTTCAGTGCGAAGCGCGATTTGATATTTTACTTTTTGACCTGCGGATATATTGCGTATCGTTAATACCTATCATTGTATAACCTATTGCAATCCAACAGACCATTCAGCGTGCAGAAAATCCCGCACAGCAACCTGATCCTGCTGGTGGTGGACACGCTGTGCCCATGCGGCGCCAAGCGGCTGGACGTGCGCGCGCGCGAGGCGCCGCCGCGCGCCTGTCGCCGCGCCGCCGCCCGCCACCGCCGTCGCCCGCCCGTCTGTCTCTCCTACCATCCTGAGGTAAATTGAACAAGGAAACAGGCATGCGGCCCACCTGACGGGAAGAGGTCACAACATGAAAAATGACTCCTTACCATTCCGAAACGATTTCCTGTAGACACGTAGGTAGACATTAGGTTCGACACTCAATTATCATCAACACTTCAACTTCTTTGCGCCCATTACTGATCTCCTATCTGTTTATGCGTCATCCTCCCTATCCTGTGTTCCGCGTAACGCCTTGCAACTTGGTTATATCATCTGATGACCTACCTATCGGAAGACCTACAATGAGATGGACATCTCATTCTACGTCTTCCGATATTATTTTCTCCTGCTCTGAGGTACCATTATTCAATCAGTACTTACTAAAGAAGAATAAGTTCTCAAAAACTCTGTGAAGAAACATCTCATCTCAATCCTCTCTTTTTTTAGGAAATCGAAATCCAATCGTGTGGTCGCGGTGGTCGGATACAACCTTTACTGGCACTAGTAACGGCCCTAGTGCTGCGGCTCTGCGTCACGTGACTACTGCAACTGCAGCCCTAGACACCGCAGCCGAGAAGCGACCACTAAACTCCAGCTATAAACCAAGATGCCCAGTCCTTGACCAGATATGATGCAGCGTTTATGAGAAAGCTTCGGTTCGGTCGCCGTTCAACAGTATTCGACCGTCTGTGTGATTGAGGACCGTTTGTAGGAAGAGTGTGTAGATTACGAATGGTGTGATGGTAGGATAATGCGCGAGTGCTGACGCGCCGCGTGTCGTTTAAGAGTTTTGATCTATTTTACCGACTGAAGTTTTGGTCCGACCAAATGAACTTTCGATCTTGTTTTGAGACAGGATTATTATCTATTCGATTTAGGATACGATAATGAATTAAAATATTTTCCTCTCTCGTTGAGTTGTCACGTTTCATATTGTAATAACTATTGCGAACGCATACAGTAAATAGGTAGGTAACGAATATCTTGTTAAATTTAAATCGAAGATTATCACAAACTTGGAGATCTTATAAATTATAGCTAATGTTAATAGGTATTAAAGATTAATGTAAAGATAATATCGTTTGAAACAGTTTTAGAAAAATTTACCTATGTTGAACCATACTCGATTTATTTCTCGATACTTGTCATTGAATTTAATCGCAATCTTATTGAATAGTTGCATAGAGTTGATGTATATAAGACTATTTAATTTGTAGGCGTTTTATTTGCCGATTTTATGTGTGCCTGTGTAATGATTATGTAAAAAGTCTTACTCGGAGGCGGGTGTCGCGGACAAGGTGGAGAGTTGTTTTAATATTACTCGCCTATTGGGCATGACATCAACGATAGCAATCTATCGAAAGCAATAGAGTAAAGTTATCGACGGGTGTATTGCCTTGCTGGCTGTTAGATCGTCGATCACTGGACAATAAATGAGATTAATGTGGAAGTGTCGTCGCGACGCCAGTCCTCGCGGGCTTTCCATTCGTCTAGTTGTTAGTATTTTTCTCGCCTAATCTTCGAATAATGTCGTATTGAGGAAACTGTACACGGTTTCATATTTTTATTGTAAATATTTTACTAACTTAAATGGCCTACTACATTTAAGAACGTGTGTTGCTAATGTTTAAGTCGTTCAATTCAACTATTGTGGTTATAACTACGTCATGTCGACCCATCTCAATTATTTGTTCGCATATCATGTTCCTTACCTGAGGCCACATTTTATTATTCTACTTTCATACGTAACGTTTCGCGGTGTAAGACAGTAAGGCTAAGTATATAAACTTGTTTGTACCTAACATTAATGTGAATGTTAAATAGGGCTAAAGTTCAGATCCATATACTTACACTAATAGATTTTTGATAACTACCTATATCATATCGAATAATCATACCTAATCGTAAATTTTATAGAATGGCTTGCTGTTGTCCGTTTGCCGCCATATATTTACCTGCGGGTATATTGAAATAGTACAAAAACATTACAAATAGTTATCAGATAGCGAGTGCCAAACCATGGAGTTTTTTTTTTCAACTCATGTATTGTATTCGACGGGACCGATAGATAGTTTACGTACATGCGGGACAATGGCAAGCTAGTGTGTTGTCGGCGAGTGTGTCGGTCGCAGTAATCGCCTAGAATCTTAAATCTTAGTAGCCGTGAGAATATATTCGTTGTAATGTCTAAAATGTATATATGTATACGATGTTTATATCTGACTTTAAAAACTGACTCTACTCTTACTAATAAGATCCCTTCGTTGCGTCTACGTTTTGCCTGGGTTACGTACTGTTGCCGAGACACGTCGTATTATCATAATCAACATAATCCATGTCGTAACATATACATATTCACAAATAAAACAGAATCGTCAGGAGCGCTTTTGAGAATTGTACATTTTGTATAAATAATACAGTAAGGAGTCGATATAATGGCGTAGCGATCGTTGGTGAGTGGCGAGCGGCTGGCAACTTACTGAGAGTGCTTATATAAGCGTCGAGTCTTCCATAGCAGTCAGCGCGCCGAGTGTCTACTGTAACGTTTAAGTATTATATGATAATAAAAATTATAGCGTATACTTATCATAGAATATAGGCGAGCTCGCGTCTTGTGCGTGCAGATATTTTTACTTGCACTTGGCGGGATTTAGTTCGAAATAACATAGACACAAAACAAATACCTCGTTTAGTTACTCAAAACGTAATAGGTGATTCCGACGAGCGTTTCGACCGCCGCCATTACCATTCGCCAAATTTCTGAATTGAAAGAATTAATGTTTGGTTTTATAATTATGGAATATTATCATGATCACAGCACAGCTTATTCATTATATAAAAAAGTGGTTATAAAACTGATTATTGCCTGTGTTAAAAAAGTATGGTAATGACGGTGACGCGATAGAAACGCACCCAGAATAACTCTATAGCTAGACAGAATTAGCGTTTATTTCGCGTTTAGTTCTCGGACATATCAATTCAGGCACCAAATGACTATAGCGTAAGTGGTTTTAAATTTTTTCGATTGTGATCTTTACGTGTTTAGAGGAAGTCCTCTAGTAATCGTCTAGGTTCGTACATGCAATAACTTTATATGAATGAGAACGGTGATTTTTCCACTTTTATCAATATGCGTCGCGATCATTTGATTACATCGGCCATTGGACCATATAGTTCATAACAACAGGTATCGACAAAGAAGACAGTTACAATCAATTTTAACAAAGAAAGATTATATTTATTTTCATATCACGAATTCCACACATACTTAAAATGAACACTACATTACTATGTACAAGTTTCAATAAATGGCCGATTTAACTAAATAAGCAGCGACATAGTTAACATTTTCTATGAAATCAAAATTAAATTTCGTTTATCGTGTAATAAATATGTCGTTCCCCTGTTCAAGCTTTTTAGGAGTATATTCAAAATTTGTATAAATTTCCAAATAATTCGAAAATTTGAAGCGAATATTGATGTCACTGTTTTTAAAATTTGTTTTTATTGTATTAGTTTAATGAATAGTTGTATTTGGGCACGGCCGACTCTGTGAACATGGTTCTCTAGTGTAATTCTAGTAAAATACTGTTCTTTTGTTACTTGCCCGTTCATGCTATAGATATACAGTAATTACAACAATAAAGTTCTCTTATAACATTGTGATATGGAGTTTCATTAAAAATACTATATTTTTTCTGACAGTGCTGAAGGTATATGAAGGTTTTAAGGGCAGAATGGTTACATTTATAGGTTACAATTATAGTATGCGATTATGGTAAGAGGAAAAATATTTCACGTCCAACATCTGACACACGTTACAAGAACATTTAAACTCAATGGAAATACCATGTAATTAGTATATATATTATATTAAATACATTATATCAGACCGTGTCAAAAATCTACATTAGTAATTTTAAAAATTTGTTTATTTTTCCGCCCACCTCAAAAACATACTATAGTGTTAAATAAAATAAAAAGCGACATACAAAATAAGTGTATTGGTCGGTTCACATGTAAAGGCTGGCGGCGAACACGATGTCGCGCTTGAGCAGCTTGATTGCTTCGCTGAACTTGTTCTCCAGGTCTGTGTTGCCGATGTTCTTCGCGGCCTGGCACAGTTGCCGCAGGACCTCCTCCAGCCGACGCATGCAGCGGATTATTGAACCTAGAAAGACAAGAATATTATTCGTTAGTTTTAATACTTAATCATTGGAATTAATTAGATCATAATGTAATTAGGTAGTCATAAGATAATAACAATTAATAACACATAACAACTAACAATACCTTATGCATAATGCTCGTTAATGTAATTAAGGTTAATTATTGCTTGCATGCTTGTTTCCAGAGTGTCTAGAACTCAAGTACTTTTCTAGACAAGGAGTATGGATAACGGAAAATTATTAACGCAAGTTGTGGACCCTTCAAAATGTTGCAAGTTTATAAAAATACAAGCGTACAAGTCGCCTCATACGTTTCCGAACGCACTGGATTCGTGACTAAAATTGTGAAATTAAAATACACAAACGAACCTTCGAAAACATCGGTCATCTTGCAGATCTGCAGGAAGGAGGCCCCTTTGGCCCACGACAGCACCACATCCATTAGCGTGGACTTGAACTTGCCCACGTAGTCGTCCTCGTCCAGGTCCATCTTGGCGTCTATTGAGACCTTTGCTATTCTGCGGGCGTACTCCTGAAATAGTCCGGCTAAAATTTAAAATCCACTTTGGCTCGCTACACCGCTGTTATAAGTAATATTGAGATTGAGAACTAAAGTAAAGGGGAAAAAGTAAATGGTCGTCACATTAGTTCGCCACTATTCGTACATTAGGTTTACCAAATAATGTTCAAGGTGTGGCAACCTCCGTTGACCATTAGCTACTTGGTCACAGCTACGTTTGATACTTGCAAGTTGAGCCTTGAAAGGCAACAACAGTATTCTCAAAGAACCCTCTTTCTATTGTCGTCAATCAGGTGGCTAAATCTCGGACAAATTCTCAAAATTTTGAGGTTTATTTTTAGAGCAGGCTATGTCGTTACAGCTTGAATGGAACAACCTAGTAAACGCAACATTTTGGAAATATAATTTTATAGGATTTCAACTTCCTAAAGGAGAGATAAATTAACACACTCGAAAAGAAAGAAGGAGAGAGAGATACCTGTAGCTGCCTCAGGACTCCTCGCAGCTCCTCGCCTGCGACGGAGTGCTGTGAGGAGTTCTCGTCGCAAACGAAACAGCTGACCAGCGCCCCGCTCTGTTCTGGCGTCAGCGCGTTGAAAACTCCATTGAATATCAGCTCCGTTAGGAGGAGCTCGTCCGCGCTGTAAAAAAGATTGATTGCATAATTCAATAAATTAGTTTTTTTTACCATTTTGACAGATTATTTTGGTTCATCAAAATAAATAATTAAAATAACGTTTTAAATCACAATCAAAAAATATAGACGTGAAATACCTGCTCAATTCACATGCTATTCTCCCCTTCAGTTCTATAACGTCAGCGGCAGTGCAGTACCCCAGTCGCCTCAACACACGTTTCCTCTTCTTCAGCTCGTCCATTTGGAGGATACTCTTGGCTTTCTTCAACTCAGCCTTCGCCTCATTCAGTTCTTCGTACAGTTCTTGTTTGCGCTCATACGCTGCGGTCAAGGCGCCACGGTTTTTGTCGTTGTGTAAAGGATGTGCGTATAACCTGGATAAATTATGATTGTAATATATCATATCACCCTACTTCCAATGGAGATTAAACTTGCCTACTAGTAAAACAGACCCACCTTTCTTCTAACTCTTTGATTCTTTCCACGCATTCCTTAAACACTTTGTCCTCAATCTTCATATCCTTGATAGGGTTCAACAACGGCGGTCCATCGGGGAACCGTTTCTTAACTTCACCAATAGTCTTCAGCACAGATTTGCGGCTGTCGGGAGGGCGGAGGTCCTTGGGGTAGTACACTCGAAGGGAGCTCACTTGGTAGATGAGTGTGTGGAGCACTGGGACCACTTCCACTTCACCCGTCTAGAAAAAAACAAATATTTATTTTTGGTGGTTTAATACACTAGGCCTGATTTGGCGATAAGTAGATTCATACCAATATTATATATGTGAAAATTTGTTTGTTTGTCCTACTTTCACGTCAAAACGAAGCAATGAAACAAATTTTGTGTTGAGTTAGCTGGAAGGATAGTGACAAATCAATATATATGAGGGAATGCAATACGCAACCAAGGATAGTCTATAATGACAAGCAACAAGAAATACATACCTCTCCAGGCGGACACGGCATATTAGTGTCCGTGTCCCCCGCCTCAGGTTTCCTCACGTGAAGCAGAATGTCCACCACGATCGCATCTTCCGCTGTTAGAGGATTCTCCTCCTGTGGCCGCTTGCCTTTGCCCTTGGACTTGTGCCGAAAATTCACTATTATACCCCAGTCGTACTCGTATTTCTCTGTTTTCACCTGTTTAATTGTATTTATGTTTAATTGTATTTAATCTAATTTTGAAACCTATATTTCAATGTGTCAGAATAAACACAAATTCTTATAAGATATTGTGTCTATTACCAAATCACAACTGACAAAGTTATCCATAAACATTATTCCGAATTAAAAAAAAATAAATATTTAATTTTTTAACTTTCATTAAATTGAATGTCCTGTTTTACTGTCAGTAGCGAGTTTATCTGCTACTATCACAATGGGTATACCTTGACCAGCCGTCCAGGCTGCAGGAAGGGCTTGAGGTACTCCGGCCGCGTGATGTAGGAGCGGAACTGCGCGCCCAGCAGCTGCAGCTGCGAGCGGATGCTGCAGTACGCCGCGATCGAGTGCTCCTGTTCTACTGTCAGCAGCGAGTACTCTTTCTGCTTCGCTTTCACCTCTGACAATGATTTTGTGTGTGTTAGATATATAACAAACAAATTATTTTTACAAAATTTAACAATATTAATTTCATACAAAAAAATTTAAAAATATTTATTATATTTTGGATTTATGGACTTTCAATAAGAGTAGAGTCTAACAACCAGATGGATGAGAGCTACGGGTTTCACTTAAAGTTCATCGCAAAGGGGTTTAGAAATTTTAAAACGAAAATCAATAAATAAGTCCAATTAATTAATTAATCCAAATTTTGAGAACAAATGATATGAACCAAATTCATATGCGTCCCTGCGTCAAACGGACATGCGTGTGATTCTCCCCCTCTTTTACAAATCATACACGCGAAAGAAAAGAATAAAACGAATCTGCCTATTCCTGTCACACGCAACATTTGAGTACAAGACTAGGAGAAGCCCGTTCGAAGCAGCGGACACCCTTACTTACTGTCTATGAGATCCGGGATTGCAGCTTGATTCTGAAACTGGAAGAAACTCCGCTCCAGCATGTATTCTGGATTAATTTCTTCTACTCGCAGTAAATTCAGTACCTTTTGAACAAAGATAAATAGTCTAAATATTATTCCAATGAATAATATGTTCAAGGCCTAGTGAATTTGAGTTTCAATAAATAAAATGCCTGCCACTTACTGTCTTGATCCTAGGATACTTTTTATTCCGCTTCGATCGAATGGAGTACTCCACTAGTGGTAAATAGTAACAAAAATCTATATATTTAGAAAAATAATATTTTTTGTTAAAATTATACTAACCATATTATAAGTAAGGTGGAACGCTGAATTAATAGGGTCAGCCTTGCCCTGCACCATGCCCTTGACGACAGTGGGCGTGATTTTGTCGTCTATCATCAATATAACTATGCCCTTGTCGTCCAACCCACGACGTCCAGCTCTTCCTGACATTTGGATGTATTCTCCTGACGATATCTGTTTAGAAAGTCGAAAATCAACGTCAAAATTTCTTGATCATAGCAGTAAGTGAAAATAGAACTGGCTGGCAAGAAATATAACGGGATGAAAATAACCCTGTGTGTCCTTCTCCACATTTCAAACTACATGTATGCAAAATTTCAAGAAGATTGGTTAAGTAGATAGAGCGTGAATAGGTAACACATAAACAAACTTACTTTCGCATTTATAATCTAAGTTAGGATACTCACAAATCTAAAATCTTTTCCGTCAAATTTCTGGCAACTTGTGAAAACTACAGTCCTGGCTGGCATGTTCAAACCCATGGCGAAGGTTTCTGTGGCAAAGAGGGCCTAAAACAAATATGAAATATGAGCTTCATGGTGTACTTTAGTGATACGACGATAAGAAACAGAAATATATAAAACCTTTATGAGCCCGAGGCCGAAGAGAATCTCTATAGTTTCCTTCAGAATGGGCAACAATCCTCCATGATGGATGCCGATGCCCCGTCGTAGAAGTGGAATCACATTCTCCACTTGAGGCAATTTGCGGTCCTCTTCTGACAACACGTCCATCGCGTTGTTGAACACTTCGTCGACTAACTTCTTCTCTTCAACTGCGACGATAAATATGTTAGGTAAACACTTGCTGGATAAGAACTGGCTGAACATCGATTGCAACTCATACTTTAGCAAATGCCTTGCATTTAGGTAAACATTGTCTCTCCCCCACCCTCTCTATGTACCGATTTTCATCAAAATCGGCCCAGTGTGACTGACAGATAGACGAAACGAAAACGTTTATCGGATTCAAATTAATCATACGTGAGCGGGTAAGGGATTAAGATTATTTATTATGAGTTTCTTTCAGAGTTTCTTCTTAGCAGTGACTGATCAGAGTTTCTTCTAAGCAGTGACTGATTCCAAAAGCTAATAGTTTGCAGTTAGAATAGAATGTTAGAATAATTATTTAAATTGAAATAAGTCCTGAAAAATTGCCAGTACAGGTGTAACTTCTAAAAAAAATATTACTCCTGCCAATAAGACTTTATTAATAATGTATTTACTTGTATTAAAATCAAGTTTGGCCATCTGCATAGCGTACGCCTCACAATCCTTCTTGCTGAAACTGAATATAATGACCGGAGCGAAGTTCCTCTCCATGATCATCTTGACAATGTTGAAGATGTTGGTTTGGCTGTGGTTCCGGGGCCCTCCGCGGCGCCCTCGGGCCTTGTCCCCCTTGGCGTCGTCACCCGCGTTGCCCAGGACCGCCATCGCTGTGTTAAAGTTGTCTTCTTTGAACTGACCCTAGACATGAGAAAATAATTTGTGATAATGCATTTTACTCCGTATGGTAATTTACTTGAAAAACGATTTATCCTAACCTTTGCCAAACAACTACTTATAGTAAGAATAGATATGATAATGAAAGCCTTAAAAGTAAGTGAAGGTATGGCAGTGCAATGTGAAGGAAATAGACAAAAGTATGGAGCTTACCTTTTCATCAACAACAAGATGAATGCCATCGCCACCGGCCGGGAAGATGTAATGCTGCAGCGGCGTGGGCCGGTACTCCGTGTACACCACGTGGCACGGCTGCGAGTGTAGCCGACACACCCACTCGGCGAACTGACGGGCGTTCGGGATTGTGGCTGACAGGAACACGTAATGCACGTTGTCCGGGAGGAGGATTAAAGTTTCTGTGGAATGATCAAGATTGGAAATTTAATTTCGATTATAATATTCGAACGAATATGAGGTAGGTAAATAGATTTTAGTCACATTCAAGGAATGTTTTATTTATATTACTTTCATATTTAGTTAAAATGTATGAGTGAAAATAGAACCAAGATTGAGATTCTTTTCTTAATTTGCTAACAAATTGTTAGATTTTTAATATCAAAGATATATTTACATTTTGCCCAAATTCTGTGTAATTAGCCAATCTTACCTTCCCAAACAACACCTCTTTCTTTGTCTCTCATATAGTGAATCTCATCAAAGACTACCCAACCAACTTCGCGCATGATCTCCGAGCCGCGGTATAACATATTTCTTAAAATCTGAAATTTAATAATTTTGGAATAACATTTACCTTTATCAACCATTCTTGACGTTTACATTTAGCTAGTTCAGAATAATCTTTATTAAATTTCCTTCAACTTGATTCTTGAGTTCTCTTTTTTTTCAGGATCTAAATCTAAATACTTGCTATTGATACACCCCATAGAGTGGTTCCTATGACTAGTCTACAATGATGGTACACTATTTCATTACAATGCATGGAGCATAGGAGAGATGAGATGGCATTAAGCAATTTACTTATGAAAGAGGATGTCTCTGTCAGGAAAGAGAAGGGTATGACATACCTTTTTGACAACTCTTATAGTAATTGCCATCTCCTATATTTTACAACAAAATTTCTACTACAATTACTTAAAAGCTGTTGGAAGTAGACGAAATATAAGTACTAACTGTGCAAATACTATTCAAATTATTAAATGATTATAATCTAGCAAGATTTATAATCGGCCAGAGACCAGATTTTTAAAAGAAATCAGAATTTTCAACCGGCACTTAGATTTAAATACCTAGTAACCCTAGGTGTAATATATTCAATAACAACAAAATCCATACCTCTGTAGTCATAATAAGACATGATGCTGAAGGGTTTATGGTGACATCTCCAGTGATGAGACCAACATCCAGGAATTCCTCTGAGAATTCTCTGTATTTCTGGTTGGAGAGAGCTTTGATTGGTGTGGTGTATATTACTCTTTGCTTATTTTTTAAAGATAATGCTATTGCATACCTGAAAGAAAGAAAAATAAGTCAGTTATTTCAGCAGAAAAATATACTAATATCACCCACCAGGACAATCTCATATTCTTTCTATAAAATATATATCAACCAACATTTAAGGATAACTAGATGAAGTACTACAAAATAACATTTACTCACTCGGCTACAACAGTTTTTCCTGCAGAAGTATGTGCAGATACTAATACTGACTGCAAATTATCTATGCACATAATTGCTTCCTTCTGGAAAGGATCCAGAATAAAACTATACTGCTTGGCAGGCTCAGAGGTAATTGGTAGGAGTGGTGCATACTCATGGTTAGGTGGTATTGCCACTTCGTGTGTGCAGCCTTCATGAGTCTCCAATGTGTGTATTACAATACGGGAACTTAGTAGATCTACACTGTAAATGGAGCAAAAATAAATTTTGGCAGTAAAACCTTCATACATTTATCACCTAAAAATCAATTTTATTTTTTGGTCTTTGCAGAAGTTATTGAAACAATATTGGTTGTGTTGTTTGTTACTATACTTACTTTATATCACTGATCAAGTCTGTGTCATCATCATCCGGTTTGGATTTTTTTTGAGTTGTATCTGCGTACTCTACCAATTCATGAGGACGTTTATTACTTGTTTGTACTTGGGACAATTCTCTGTAATTTGTAAAAAAAAATAAATATAACTTTGCATGTAGCACATAAGTAAAATTATAGGTTACAAAACTTACGCTTGGTCTTTCTTTAGGTTTGGGAACTGAACAGCAGCTTCACTCTGTTCTTTTTCCTCAAAACAATCAAACAAACTATCAATATCCGCCATGATATAGTTAACACACTAGTGTACAACCTTATGTTTGACCACCATTTCCTTCCCAGTCTTCCCAGTAAGACGAGAAAGAATCTGTCAGTTTGACAATCAGTATACGGTGATGTAAAAAAAAACCGGCGGTAAAAGAATCAAACAAATTTTGTGAAAAACCTGCCTGCTTTGCAGGAGTTGCAGGACCAAAGATCCATGTATAGTGAAGATTTACCTTTATAAAAAGTTTCATTCATAATGGCAACATTTTCCATGACTCAACGATCACGTGACCAAAATGAAGCTTGGGTTTTCGATTTGATTGGTCGTTCTTGAATATTTCTTCCGAGAACTCGCTTGTGTCGCAAGCTCGTGTGTGAATTTATTTTTACTTTATTTATAATCGTGTTGAATTAAAATTTGTTCGAAATGTCTTCAAAAACCAAAAAGACTGTGACATCTTCGTCGAACATTAGTGTCGTGTCTTCTGTGCAAAGCCCCCCTCAATCAAGCACTCCTGTTGGTAGCCGCCCTTCGAGTTCAGCCGGCCGGCCCAGCAGTCCCCTAAGTCCTACAAGACACAGCCGCCTTCAAGAGAAAGATGCTCTGCAAAACCTCAATGATCGCTTGGCGGCATACATCGACAAAGTGCGCCAGCTTGAGAGTGAAAACTCTGGTCTGCGCCGGGAGATCCAAACAACACAAGAGGTGGTCACCCGTGAGGTCTCCAACATAAAGGGAATGTATGAACATGAATTGCAAGACGCTAGAAAGCTTTTAGACGACACTTCCCGTGAGAAAGCAAAATTAGAAATAGATTTGAAGAGGTTATATGAAGAAAACGATGACCTCAAGAAACGGTGAGTTTATTACGTTTATCAGTTCATAAGTACCACATAATAACCAGTATCATTTTATTATTAGCTATTATCAAATAATTTTATTTGAGTTCATACATTATTGATGGCTTGAAGTAAATTCCTTCCGCCTAACCTTAGCGCGAAGTTTACGTCATCCGCGAAGTTTGTAAGCGGGCGCGGTGTGACGAGCGCGGCCTCGCTTTTACGACATAGTGACATCATAGCTCGATATAACTGAAGCTTGCATACCTAAGCATCCACATTAAGTAATGACAACATAGTTGAAGTTACCCAATTATTAGTATCCTACTAGCCTAGTGTTCATGTTTGTAAACAATGAGCATTTTTACTAGTTTTAATCAGTTTCTATGATAGATTGTTGTTTATTTCTTGATAATGATAAACATAACAGATTATGATTCATACCTGCAACATTTTTACTTCAACCCTCAATGTGCATCAACATTAATGTTATGATGATGAACATTAACAACAGTGTTCAATGTAGATGTTTGACCCCGTTTGTTTGGGAAGCAAAGTAAATAGCCATCTATTTGTGTCAAGGTGAAATACATCTTCACATGAATTTCTTTCGCTTTTGTGATATCATGTAAAAAGCTAGTCTTAAATAAGCACTATACATTTTCTTATCATTGCTGAATAGAAACTTGTGTTTGCATAAAAGCAAAACACATTTTTTATATATGTACATAATTTGAGATAATTTTGGTGTAAATTTATTTAATGATCCTATATATATATATATATATATAATTAAGTAAATATCTACACATCTTATTATTTATTAACTTTGCACAAACCTTGACTTACTTTCCATGTTCGGAAGTTGTTCGCAGTATTCAAGGCTGTAAAGGTCATTTCCTCTATGTTGACTCACAATGTTAACTCTTCAACTGCAAATGCATTTCTATAAGGCTTATCTATATCAACAACTCTATTATCTACACCAATCTACGTCTCTTTCTGCTTGTTTGTTTAAAGCTTGCTTATTAAATTTAATGTTGTCGATTAAAATAGAAGTACAGTTGTATATAAAAACCATTTTTATTATTGTAACACTTAATTATGAAAACACTACGGCCTAGACCTTTGATTCAATAAGATTTTTGGGTTAGAAAGTACCATTTGTTACTATTCCAGGTATATGCTTCCAGGCATTCTACTCTGTCTAGTTTCTACACAAGTTATGCCTTCATCTAAATTTGAACTAAGTACCCCTAAAACATCCCATACATTCATGAAAATATTTCATCAAGGAGTTTTCAAACTTACCTACCTAAATAAAGCAGCCCAAAATAATTATAGGGAAAAAAGACACATTAATATGTTTTCTACTAGCACAAACTACTAATAAGGAAAAGAAACATTAAACCATTAAAGTATTTATTGCCTCTATCACTGATAGATAAGAAATTACATGTTTAATTTGTATGTTGCCCCACTGTCCTATTTGACCCATGAATAATCAGCATGCTTGCAAAGAAAAAAAGACAGATAAGTACGAAATTGTTTTATTCAATAATCTCATCTAAGTGTTAATTAAGTTATTCTTCGATTGTTGACCCTGACTTTACGTCAGCATTCGAAAATGTCCAAAATCTACCGCCCACGGTCCGCCAACATAGAGTTCACGTCGTTTACCCCTAATGCCGGCTATGTAGGTACTATCGACCAACAGTTCGCCAAACTTTGGCGGATTCGGGATAAATTGCTGGTTTTTCATTGCGGTAGATAAAATCTCTCATACAAACTACGCAATGTTCTTACATTCGCGTCGGCATCTGGCTTGATTCAACGATAGTGTGTGTGTGTGTGTGTGTGTGTGTAGAAGTGTGTAGCCGGCATAAATAAATCTCAACCATAGACTCGTTCTGAAACCAGAAATCGCGCCGCCTGGCACGCGCTGGTGCCTACTTTCTTATCGATGACATTTCTTGGTGACCCCTAAAATATTGCAATCAATTTCTGAAGGAAGAAGATTTTATGTAAGAATATTTTATATAAAAAAATTCAACCTTTAAAAATTCAAAATTTAACATTCTCTCTCATCTATGCATGTTCCCTTGTTCCCGGATGCGTTCGGGATTGTGAAGTCGTGAAGCTCAGGGTCAACGTAAAAAAAAACCTTTTATTGAAGATTTGGCTGTTATTTTGCAACAGGCCTGGCTGACATCAGACCTTGGGAATGCTATTGTTGATATGGAGCTGACCAACCAACCCACCAACTAACATACTAAACTAAACAACTAATATACTAATTTATAAATACCTAACTATACCTATAGAATTAATAAATAAAATTAAATAAAATCCAGAATATTTTAATCATATTTTTTTTACAAACGAATTATAAAATAATAAAGAATCCGCTTCAAATTATGTGAACTTGACTTTACCTGACGTAATCCTTTTTTATAGCTTAGCCACCGACAGACGCATACTAATGCAGCCTTCATCGAAAATACAGCATGACGATTTCCTATTTCTTAGTTAGAAATAGCGCTATTAAGAGAATAATAACAATAACTGTAATCATCTAGACATTTGCTACCCCACTGTTGCCTCCCACATGGTAATGCTATTTTATCTCGTATTTATAAATTAGCGACACTTCACACATGTCTAATATTTTGCATAATTTGCGAAATTTGAATAGTCGATTGTGTTGTATAATTATGTCCGTGTGCTAATACTATTTAATGTGCGGAAATAAATTCAGGTCTCTTTATTGTTCGTTAAATATCTTCCTCGAGGTTTTAATTACGTATTTTTATTCGAGAATAGATATAAAAGAAATTGAGATAAAATATAGCCTATAGCAATCATGGATAATGTAACTTTAGGTTTTTTGAAATCAGCTCGGTAGTTTCTGCGATTCCCGCCTCAAACATAGAAACTCACAAACGCGCCTTTTCATAATAATAGTTAGGTAGATTGTCTCCATTTAACAAAATAAGCTAGCCGCTTGGCAACTCCTGGCTTTAAATATTTTAGCCGAAATTATATTCTTTAGATTAGATTTATTTGATCAATAAACAAAGCAGCTGAATAATATTACGTAGTCTCCAAATATAGGTAGTTAAAAGACGATGGCCTTATCTCATAAATGTGTCCAAATATCATGTAGGTACTGTACCAAACAGTTAAGTACCAGATAACGAAACAATCACATCATCACTATATAAAAAGTATGTGTATAGTATAATTTTGTTTACATTGACGACGCCGACGATCTTGCTCAATCGATTATTTTATCGTTTGGTTTATTTTCGGCATGCGATGTTCAGCGGCGGAGATCTAGATTTGGAGCAGACAACAAGCCAGGCGACATCCCCCTTTCTCTTTAATTTTGTTAATCACGCAACGGTATATCGGCCAAGGCCCGCATACGATTCACGCGGAGCCGGCGTCGGATGACCGAGCGCAGGAAAAACGAGTAAATGTATTTATAAAATAATCTGGCGAAGCTGCGAGCTAGAACATGGCTAGCACGCGGGAACCGGATAGTGGGATGTTTACAATACATTCCGTGTATGGTTGCGCAATACCGCGCTAGGAGACAAGACGTTCACCTCGCGCCGATGTCGCGGTGTTCAATAACTTGACCCTCTGCTTCCTATTATATTATTACTTACGAAATTGTATTGTTGACTTAAAAGATTTAAAAAAATATATTATTTTTTAAATAACCTATTGTTAAGCTACTTTCTTTTACAAATTGTCAAAGGCTTGTATCATCTCATGTAAGTACTTGTAATAAATACTTCATTATAAAGTAAATTGTTTTGGTACTTATCGTAGATGAGGTAAAATATCCTACTAGTAGGGTGAACCTGCTGGTTTACGATCAGTTAGTCGATGTCTCGATTTTAAAATTTCATAACTTAAAAAAATGTTGCATTATAAACTAGATATTGTGTTTTACGCGTAAAAAAACTATTCAACTATTTAATAAACCTATCTTCATAAATAATCCTATTTATCTGTTATTTTTAAATTTAAAAATAATCAAAAAGTGTGTTTTGTTTAGTTCACGATCGTTTTTCGTCAGTTTACGTTCACACATTTGCGCCAGTTTACGATCATTAAAAACCACTGAAAAAGGAACTCTAGGGCAATGAATTGAAAGTCGAAATTGTATTGTATTATTTGTTGAAAAAAAATTTTTTTTTCCGTTTGACAAAATGAACATTATAGGGTGTTAGTGCTGCTTCAGAATAAGATATTTCGCGCATTTTAAGTGCAACTAGGGAATGCATACATCGCAGGCTATATTTTTTTCCAAATCTTCTTCAAAATCACTAATTAATTCTTCAGCACATTCACTGTATAACAAAGTATCTTTTTATTACTATTCTTTTTTATAAAATCTTCTTTTTCTTTTTCTTTTCCTCTGCTTTCTTGTGTCCCTGTGTCAGGTAAAGTTATATTTTCATTAGGAGCAAGCAAATTCGAATGGTCGAGACCGTTTCAATACTTTGAAACGTTGTGGAACATATTGCTAGCTTCGTTGGTTTCAGTTTCTTCAAAGCTTAAGTTTTCTGGAGTAACGTCTGTTATCATATCAGTTGTAAGTTGATTTGGTGCTGCAGCTTGAAGAACATATTTTACCATTTTTGTTTAAGATTCATCAAACATTGAATTTGCTAACATCTCAATAGGCAGAACGGATGAACAGAGATCTGAGGCATGTGCAGCTAGTACTTGCGAGTGGTCCTAAAGTATTCAATAGACGATCACTGAAAATGTTTTTAAACTAATCAAAAATTGTTTCCAAACGGTAACTGACCGGTATACGATCATATAAAACTAATATTTTTCTATAGAAAAAATAAATTATCGGTAACAGGCCGTTTCCCGATCACTTGGTTTGTCATTAGTAAAAAGCATTTAATTTTATGATTATTTTTCATTTTAAGCCGATCGCCATCTGATCTATAAAGTAAACATGTTACGATGGAACAAAGTAAATATTAATATTCCCGACAACGCCATGCAAGATACTACAAAAGCTTAACGAAGATAAGGCCAAAACCGCCCCCTTACGATCACCTAATCGTAAACTGAAGGAAGCTTAGTTTTGTAACGTCTCATGGCGATCACCTTATTTTATAGTAAATGATTAACTTCTTTTATTAAATTTCCACGTAAGAAGGAAATATAACTCTTTTTCAACACCACACACATTAAAGTATGAAAAACATGTTTTACTGACGATTCAATGTTCACGTCCCACTATTTTTTTCTTAAGATTTGGCGGTAATATTCACGCAAGCGCATTGGATAGATTTCTCAGCTCACTGATCGAAAAATAACGTATTTGGCTACCGACACAACTGATACAAATGAAAAAGAATAGATGGATCAACCCTTTTTATGCAAAATTAACACTTCACGCGCGGTAATACGGTTATTTTAGAGGTTTTTTGTAAAAGTGATCGAGAGCGGGTGGTGATCGGTGAACCGGTCGATTCACCCTATTATGAATACAAAAGTTTGTGAGGATGTATGTATGTTTGTTACTATTTCACGCAAGATCTACTGGACGGATTGTTATGAAATTTGGTACATGGGTAGAATATAACCTGAAATAACATATAGGGTACTTTTTATCCCGAAATTGCCACGGAAGCGAAGCCCTGGGGCGCAGCTAGTTCATATGTAATTCTATAGTCGTTTCCAGGCAGGGGAACTGAATTAATTATACCAAAAGCCTTTTCACTTTTCATATACCTTCTTAGGATATCAAATTCGGGAAAATCTAGTTTCTAAAAGTATTTGTTAATGGTTTTGTTGAAATAAGATTTCCCCATCATGGACTCTTAATAAGTAGCGAAGGTGACACGGATTACCGTTATCACGAAATACTTCAGAAGCGAGCCAGTATTATGTACACAACAAATACACTGGAAATACTACGTTTTTGTGTGGTTTTTTATGTACACATGATGTGTGATATGAAAGTAATCATAATAATCAGTATATAATAAAGCAATGGAGTCAATTTCGTGTTCTTTCATTTCCACATGATTAATTTCGGGCCTTGACACCCTAAGGTCGCTCAGTGGCTTTAGGGTAGGGCTGCTAACTCATAATATAAAGGAGGTAACCTTCATATTTATGACCTACTTTAATAGAAACCACGTGATATTTTTCGTGAATATTGCTTTAAGACATGATTATGTTCTAGTTTTGATTAAGGTATTCACTTCACTGTTGTGTATTCTTGTACTATAACATGGTTGCAGTATTTGAGATTCAAGCCATCATCATCAGCTATTTAAACGTCGCAAATGCTGAGGTACTGGCCTTCTTTATTGATGGATAAGGACGGGCCATAACCCATCACGCTGGTCCAAAGTAGCAAATACAACTGAGACTTTATACAAAATACTAAATACAAAAAGAGCTTTTGACAATTCATTTAAGGTCACCCATCCAATGCCCAACTATAGCGAAGTGACTTGGTCACTACTTTCGCAGGCCGAACGAGATTCAAAACCTCGATAAAATTGAGTGTTAATTATAGTATTATTTTTTCAGCTTGGACAAGAAGACCAAGGACTGCACCCAGGCTGAGAACCTCGCGCGTCACTACGAGACTCGCTTCACAGAAGAGAGCAACAAATACAACACCGCTCTCGCAGACAAGAAGAAGGCTCAGGATGAAGCGAGGGTAACTTACTGATTTCCTTACAATATTATTGACGCACCCAAGGAAGTCCGCATATGCTCTGGTTTGATGATATTAAGAGAACAGCAGGTGTGAAGTATTTTTGAATAGATTGCCCAATATCGACAAGGATAGCATAAGTTAAAGAAGGCCTATACCCATGTGATATAATCTCCTTAATCCAATTACAAGTTCTAGTTTGAAGAAAAACAAACAAACGCACTTTCACATCATTACACCAACGACTAATTAATCCCTGTTTCCACCAGGACCTCGCCAAAGAGCTGGAAAAACTGCGCAAGGTGTATGCTGATACGCGCAAGACCTTGGAGGAGGAGATGCTATGCCGCATCGACATGGAGAACACCGTGCAGAGTCTGCGCGAGGAGCTGTCCTTCAAGGATCAGGTGTTCCAGCAGGAGTTGCAGGAAACGCGCACGCGCCGCCAGGTTGAGATTTCCGAGATCGGTAAGTGTGACAACAATGAATCATTTTGCGAAAACTTGGGAAGTTGCTGAGGAATCTGGAGGACTGATCACCTGACTGGTGGCTTCTATTGGTATCCCCAAATACAAAATAATAAAATAAATGTATGACCATTTATAATTTTATTATCAAATTATAGCAATTCACTGGTTCACTTGTATATTTATATTGATAATAGATCACTTATATCGATTACCTTATAGAAACTTTGTTATTGGTTCTTATTTGATATGCGCCAACCAAAAAGAAACTATTTTATTTTTGGTCCCAACCTTTGAATGAGTAGTCTCGGAAAATTAAAACTTCTTCAATTTACTTTCGAATTTTTAAAATGGCTAATCTGGTCTAAATCTACCAATTCTATATTTACATCAATCTGATTTTAGTTCAGTTAATTAGAGAAGCGTTATATTGACATAAATTCTTTAATCCCAGATGGTCGCTTGGCCCAACAGTACGAGGCCAAGCTGCAGCAGAGTCTGCAAGAACTTCGGGAACAACAAGAGGCAAACATCAAGGCCAACCGCGACGAGATCGAGGCCCTTTATGAGAACAAGGTGCGTTATAGACGACATACTCACACAAAATATTCATTACAATTGGCTGTCAGCTCCTTAAATGTCATCCAAGTTTCAAAAATTCTCCAGAGCTAATTTGAATAATTTTTTGGCTGTTTCACTCCCATCCACTCTCTGATCATTGATTGAGCTAAGACATATTGCATCCTCCCACTCTTTGATTTCCGACAATCATTCCATTAGAAAATAATATGTACACTTACTCAGAACCCTTTGGATGATCAATACAGACTTTAGAAATAATTTCATAGTTTATTTTTGAGAAATGCTATGTAATCTAAAATTAATCTGAAAAAGTGCCTGTGAACATCTAATTTCTGATTAAATGCTTTGACAGAATGTGACATGATTTTTGTTTTTTAAATGCTTTTAAAAATTAATATTTTTACTTAGTAGATAATAGAAAGATGAAAATATGCCAAATCGTTATAAGCAATTATGATTAGTTTACAAGGTATATATTTTAAAAAAAAGTATATTAATTGATTGAAAGTTATATCAGGAGAATAAAGAATTTTTTTTTTCAGTTGAAAAATCTGCAAGGAGCAGCCAGCCGCAACAGCCAGGCGGCCACGGTGGCAGTGGAGGAGCTGCGTACCATGCGTACGCGCATCGACACCCTCAACTCGCAGCTCAACGATCTCGAGAACAAGAACGCTGCGCTCAGCGTAAGTTTGTTATAGATTATGAAGATAAGATTCATAGATTTATGAAGGCATTTTTTGGTTTGGACCACTAAGGGTGATGATAAACTGATTTTGGTATTAGGAAAGGTCAGATTGATTTAATATTGGTTGTTAAATATTATATGTAAAATATATAATGATAATGAAAAATTGCCTTTTTACAAGCTTTTATTTAACTTGCAATATAACTATGTCTCGAGTGAAATCTTGCAACTCTTCTCTAAAGCAGATATGTTCAACCGATTGATTTGATGGTGCACCCAGGAACGGTTCCAAATGATAACCCCTCAACAGCTTACTGCGCTCACATGATTTTTTATCACACATTTCATGCAATAAGATGTCTCTGACAGCAATAACATCTTCTGTCAAAAAAAAATTAAGTAAATAAGTTATAATGGTGTGTATCAGAACCGTTGCCGCGAGCTGGAGCGGCAGCTGGAGGCAGAGCGCGCGCGGCACGCGGAGGACCTGGCGGCGCTGGAGGCGGAGCTGGCGCGCCTGCGCGACGAGATGGCGGCGCAGCTGCGCGAGTACGCCACGCTCATGGACATCAAGATCTCGCTCGACCACGAGATCGCCACCTACCGCACGCTGCTCGAGGGCGAGGAGGACAGGTCGGTGGTCCTCGTTTGTTCATTTTTAGGAGAACTATGAAACTACACATAATTCTGGAAGTGGTGGTGATGCTTAAGACGCCCGCTGAACTGAAGGTGGGAACCTTCAGTCCAGCGGGTGATTCGAATGCTACTAGTGCCACTTGAGTTTGTATGCCAGTCTGGCTCATATATAGTAGTTTTTATCAATAGCACTATATATTGGTGAATTGAGTCCTGAGGAAAATTTAAGTGTAATTTATTATGTTTTACCTGAACGATAATAAACATTTGTTTTTTTTTATTTATGTATATGTATTACTTATGAACTAACCCAAAGTCTGCTCTTGAAAATGAAATAATATAATGAAAAAATACGCGATTTATCATGCATAGTGAACAACAATATGTACAATGTAACAATTTGCAGTTAGTGTATCAATATGTCATTATGTGACAAGTTGTGACTGACAACCATGACTGTACTGCCTGCGCTCGCGTCAAGCAAGGCAGTCAAACAAGTATAATGAATCTTATGAAACTGGTATAATATTATTCAGGCTGAACCTGACCTCGCAGTCTCCTGGGCGCGAGTCCCGCGCGTCGGCGTCCGGACACAGCAGCGGGCGGCTGACGCCGGGCCGCCGCAGCACGCCGCTGCGCGCGCGCAAGCGCACTCTGCTGGACGAGAGCGAGGAGCGCAGTCTGCAGGACTTCAGCGTCACCGCCAGCGCCAAGGGCGACCTGGAAGTGGCCGAGGCCTGCCCGGAAGGAGCCTTCGTCAAGATACGCAACAAGGGCAAGAAGGTTTGTACATAGTTGTATTGTAGTTCACTCAATGACGAAAGTGATGCGATGTCTAACCCACTGCTAAGGGGGGACATCGAAGTGACTGAAATCTAAGCTGAGGGAGCCTCAAGATACACAATAAAGAGAAGAAGGTTGGTTCATATAATAGTGAACTCCTAAGACGAAATGCCCACTGCTAAAGGCGATTTGGTGTGGCCATGACAGGACTTTAGGAAAGGAAGCTTTATTGGAATCTGTATCAAGGGCAAGAAGATTTGTTCATATTTGCCAGTGAAGTGCGATTTTAACATCTCTTGTTGTTTTACCCCTCTCATCCATAAAAAAGATAAGCATACAGTCTGTCAAGAAATTGGTGAAAATAAATGAGAGTGCTGTATCCTATTAACTGGCAACTGTTTCCTTATAGACCAATTAATATATAAAACAATTTTGTGAACTCATTGTTATTTAAAATTTATTCTTCATCTTCAACTTCTGAATTTTCATTGGTAGTTTCAGCAGCAGCATCCACAGGTTAGGTAAAAAATAAGAATTCGACGCGCCTCTAGTATCTGAATAAGTTTATTCATGTTCATGATTCCTTCCGCAGGAGCTAAGCCTTGGCGGCTATCAGATAATCCGGAAGGCGGGCGACCAAGAGACGGTGTTCAAGTTCCACCGCACGGTGAAGCTGGAGCCGGGCGCGGTGAGCACCGTGTGGTCGGCCGACGTCGGCGCCGACCACGACCCGCCGCGGGACATCGTCATGAAGGGGCAGAAGTGGTTCGTCGCTGATAACTTCACCACCGCCTTGCTCAACACCGATCAAGAGGTAATGTTTTTGAGCAAAATGTTCATTGTTATTAGGAAGAAATAAAATATTGAATAATTGTTATTAGGAAGAAATAAAATTTGAATAAAAATTGGTCATCGCCGCGGGACATCAAGATGTACTGTGGCATTTTTGAGCCAAACGTTCATAGTTCTTTTAGAAAGAAATAAATTATTGAAATCAAAAATAATCTGAATCATGTCAGATTTGTGCTTTGTCGCGGTACCACATAAAGAAAGTAAAATTACTTTCTTAAAATTATTTAAATATAAAAAAGTGTACATTTATGTTATTATACGTACAAATTAAAAATAGTTCTTCTTGTTGCAACTAGTTGAGCTGGCAATCTCAGTAGCCCGTGTGGAGTAATAAGAGGTGAGACATATATCACCATAGAGCTCCCGAGTTTTTACAATCAAAATTTAAAATTTTCGCAAAATACGCCGGATAACAATTTTGGTAAGAAATCGTTACTTGCCCAATTTATAATGTTCTAATAATTTATTTATCCTAATGATAACAATAATCTATTCCCCGCTAGGAGGTGGCAGTGTCGGAGCGCCAGCGCCGGCAGCTGAGCACGAGCGCGCAGCGACACCGCGAACTGGCACACAAGTTCCCCCGGAGAGAACAGGTACACAAGCAACATCTAATTTCCAAAACCCTGCTAATGTCATAAAATTTTATTATAAAAAACCTCATTCGGTATGATAGTGGACTACCTAGACTATAAATAAAATTCTTTTTAGTCAAGCTAGATGTTTCAGTAATCAGACATGTTCAAATATTTCATTTGCAAAATTTTACATTCTAAAACGACATATTTTTACACTCAGCGGGCGAAGACTGGAAGTTTTAAAAAACAGTGCACGATTTTGAACAGAGCTAATGGAAGAATTGAACTTACTTTGCCGATCCTACAGAAAAAGGTCAAGAAGAAGTGTACGGTATTAAAGATACGTATTATTTTCAGTTGGGCCCCCTGCGCGAGGGCGAGGAGAACTGCCGCATCATGTAACGCCCCGCGCGCCCCCCGCCGGCGCCACAGCCCGGAGCTACGGACTCTGCCCCCAGGGGCTCCCCTCTCACCCCCTACCCTGAACCCTGCTGACCTCGTCTGTCGTCACATCACCCGATCAAGCGACTTCACATTCGCGATTCCGTAAACTGATTATGCTGGATAGTATACGCGACTTTTACAGTTACATTTAAATCAAGTCAAATTTATATATTTAATGACTTTAGTTTTTCTTATATTGATAATAAAATCATGTATATTAAAAAACTAAAATCATCATATAGTAAACACTTGGAAATCTTGAAGCTAAAAACAGTCAACGGCAAATCAAGTTATCCAAAATCATTGCAAATATGCCGCTGTTGGCGTCGCATAGAGTTGCAAGGTAACTTGACATGCGGTTACCTTGTACATTAAGTGATAAGATATAAATGCATATTACGTTGCAAAAAGTGGTATAATGTATGGCGTTTATTGATCGGCTTGGTGAGGCGACACCCTTAGCTAGCCACCTTTTTTATTTATTTTAAGTATTACATGTCACTAAGTTTGGGTGTATTCATTGAGATTCGCTCTGAAAATCTAAGTCGATTGTCCAAAGACCTGGAGAGAGAACTTTTGAAAGACTTCACTGTGCTCGCTCACTGAATTTACCCGATCTATATTTTAATTATAATTTATTTCTAGTAAAATGAAATAAGTTTATCCGCATCTCACATGAAATGTATTAATGAAAATAAAATTAGTGGCTTGTTGAGTACTGGCCAGTTAGAGAGTACCAAACCAACTCTTCACTGGCATGTATGGCCTTTTCCTCGTAACTTTTGAATTTCGGTGAACAAAGTACAAATTACGTTCACATTTGGGTAAGTATAGGTTTATGAAGATTTTTATTATAAACTCCCACCCTTCACGACACATGCACTAGTTTGTAAGTACATAATTATATTGAGAATTATAAAAATATCCATCTGATATGAGAGCAAATGGTGTAGATGAAATCTACTAATATTCATAATTCATTGTGACCTTGGATTAGAAAAATCATTGTATTAGGTTAAGTGACTTGACAGTATCCGTGTCACATTAGTATAAGCTACAGCTTCCACATTGCAGATTTTACAAAATACAGGTGCAAGTCTCAAATTAAAAGCTCTCATTTGACAGAAAGTTATTATATAATATTATGAATATATTTCATTAAATCTTTTATTGTTTGTTTTGTAAGAATTGTAACCATGGCATTTTGTATTTAGTTGGCATTTAATATTATTTCTTTTTTGTTTCGAATCGCAGAGGATTGAATCTAATTGTATTTGTGTTTGGTTAATGAGTGAATCATGAGACCTTTTTAATTTGGACCCATCTTAACTTTTCCAGTTATAAATTGTAACATTAACTACTTATTACAAATTAAATAATATTTAGATTTACTTAGTAGTGTTTTATTTCGTGTTTATTTCTTACCCTGTATGCGACATACGTTCTAATACCGGCTCACACATTTTACCACCTAGCGAAACCGAATAGTATACGCAACAGCGCATGTATTTGGTGGAGATCTAGTTCTAGGGCGGTATTGGGGTTTTCTATTTACCTATCAAAGTCAATAAAATTGTTACTTCAAACAGAACTTGTTATTAACCCTTTTCGTACGTTGGGGGGGAATAGAAAAAAATTAAGAATGTATTCAGTGTAAAATTTTGATTATTATCTTGGGCAACATTTGTAATATTTAGATTTTTTTCAAAGAGCAACATTTTTACTGTACAATAGCAACATTTGAGAACTTCAAAGAACTCAATTTGTTTTCTTTTTTTGAGTTGACAGCGCGTCCACTAGCTTTTAAAACATTTTTCATAAAATGTTGTTTATGACCAGTTTATTGTGTGTTTACTCATACTACATTATCGAACATAACATTAATAGGGCATATTACGCAAAGCTCTGCGTAGATGGCACTACTAGTACATCTAACCACCACTAACTATTATTGTACAAAAACATTGCCAATGGATGCCTCCATTGTCAACGTTTTTTACCTTAGTTGCCAATTTTCAATATTGTTGAGTATTACTGCACATTTATCCCGCCAGAATACAGCACTGTATGTTAGGTACACAAAAGCTTTGCCGCCATTTGCCATGTCGATTAAAACGTTTATTTTAAAGTACTTTATTACTCCTTTCATTATTTAAGTATTCCTTTGTGAAAATATACAACAATGTAGCATATTCGGGTGCCGATATATTGGGAAAAATCGTTTTCCATAAGATAAAAAAACGTCGAAAACTATGGGATACGCCCCACGCTGTAAAATTTTCGAGCTCGAAATTTTTTGTAAAATTTTTATATGAGTTTATGACCACATTTGACCAGAAAGCAGTATTATTATTTTCAGGATAATCCACTAAATCCTTCCCTTTTCCTTTACACTCGCACCATATTGCGTAGAAGGTATTTTTGATCGTAAATCTGCAACAATATTGAAAATTGGCGCTTTTTGCCTCCATTGGCAATGTTTGTGTACCTTGGTTGTACCAGTAGCGCCATCTGCGCTGAGATTTGCGTAATATGCCCTATTCATATCTGTCACTGATTTTTGTTGTTAAAAAGTGATAAAACATGGTTCAAATTGTTATATCCAATAAGTGACGAGTAATAATAATGCCCAGTCAATTTGATTAAATTAGAATATTGTCCTCTCATTTTGCGTACTTGCGAACCTTGCAAGCATAGATTTAGATGGGCCTCGCGCCGTTGCGAAATTGTTAAAGCACTGATGTATCCCGTCGCGTTTCCATAGATATGGGAATTATTATACAAACTATGGCTGAAGAGCGTCGAACACTGCTAGCGACACCGACACGACACATTGCAAGTCAAATTGCAAAGCGTAAAGGAATACATAATATGTATTTAGATACCTACTTCTGTCAACTGTTTACTGTCAATCAATGTCAGTAAGGGAAAATAAAACAAGAATAATATTAATGCAGGCAGGTCAACCAAAACTAAAAATCACCAACCAAAAGTCGTAGCGTAGGTACAACAACAAACAAACAATAAGATATAGATAAGCGGCAGCAGGCAAATAGAAATATTTATGTTTTACAAAATTTATTGATACAGTGGTTTGAAGACGAACCAAACTTACAAACTAGGTTCATTTTCTTTACTGCAGAGAGTTTTGAAAGTTTTGCACTTGCTGTTCCTCAAAAAAGTAAGTTTTTTGTAGTACTTTTTACAAACATTGAAGTATTTAATACTATATTTCTACTACCAGAGTCCAAAAGTCTGTCTGTATATTTGTCTTACCATCTTAGAACTTCGAACATTTATTTTTTATTAAATTTTATAACACACTAACAGCAAATTAAGCAGATGTGTGTGTGTGTGTTTGAAGTTTGGAAATTTTATCTAATTTGTTGTTAAACTAAATTGAAGGTGCTGTGATGACATATAAAAACTTTATTGCACAAAATTACAAAAATTATGTAGGTACCATAGATTTAGAAAAAATGTGTACTATAGAATTAGGCCACGCGCATGTGGCCATAAATCTATGGTATTAAAAGGTCTACTACTGCCACGGAAACTATTACTAAATCTTAAGTAAATTGTGATGATGGAAAACTATGAGTCAAAGTAATATAACATAATAATTTGTTTTGGAATGGTTATTACAAACCATCAGGTAAGTGAAACTACCAGTATGTGATAACTCTATTTTCTTCTTGATCAATACATATAATAAAACAGAAAAAAAGTTGTGCCGGTACATTTAATTTATTTCCAAAAAATAATTTTGGGTGATGTAGAAACAGTAGTAGAATAAGAATTTTGAAAAAAAGTGTGTTTGTCTGTATGTCTGTCTGTACACCCTAATCTCCGGATCTACTGAATGGATTTGAATGAATTTTTTTGTTGTATAGCTATTAAACGTAGTATATATGTTGCCCAGGTGTTGTGAAAACTGGAACACCTGATCAAGAACAATGATGGTACAGCTAAACTATAGGAAATATAGAAATTATGCCTTAACAAAAGTTGTTCAGCCTGATGAGCATTTTCTGTTGAGGTAAAAAAATCTAAGATCTGAAATACCTTATGCAGACCTTAGGTTTTTTGGTAAGGAGTCAAAATGTTAGAAAAATTTAACTGTACAGACAAAGCGTAACAATACCTATACAGAATATGCTCATAAGACTAAAATATATATTTCCTATTCCTATTTCAGACTAGCTGATGCCCGCGACTTATATATAGAAATAACAGCAAAGGATCCTTTCTTTCTTTCTTTAAAGAGATTTGACTTATTATTACTTACGTATTGTATATGTCACGATTTTGGTTAGTCCATAGTATTATTGACTATATTAATGTGACGGAATAGCAATAGCAACCGGGCGGGTCCTGGCTTCCGTACCTTGACCCAGGTGGGCGGAACGGCGCAATAGGTCAAGGGGGTGCCGCGCGGGGCGTATTTGGGCGGCGTAGTAGTGTAGTGACGTCAGGGCGCAGTATCGACCACCCCTGCCGTCACAACACCCACTCCGCCCCGCACCCCTCCGGTCCCCGCAAAGCACCGCGCATCTACGCATCGCGCCACCCGGAAGTTTACCCACGCTAATGGAAAACAGTTCAAGTTTTACCGACATGGACCACCCACACTTCGAAATTACTTTCCACCAGCCATCCTCCGAAGACGTGTTGCCGTATTAAATCTGTCGCATCATGTCAAAAATTCGTTTTAAAGTTCTAAAAGCAAAGTACCCATTAAACACGTTCGCTAAATTTAACATACGTAGTTGTTATTTTTAGCAATTCGTAAAAATATTCCACGCTGCGGCGCGATCAATGAAACTTAATGTTATTAACAAAGGGCTGGGCTGGGTCGTGTTTGTATGCAGAATGTAAATGTTGGCATGTCATCTATTTTGGACCTACTTGCTTTGGTGCAAATATTGTAGAATGACAAGGAAAATATATAATTAATCTTTAAATATTTATCTTCAAAATTTGTAAGGCTATTACTTCTTACCACATAAGTACTAAGATTATCATACTTTTCAAGTCTTCGATAAACCTTTATATATACTTACCTTAGGTAGAGTAGATTATCAAATAAGTTTTGGTAGAGAGAAAAATAGGTAACCATTATAATTTTACAAACTTACGTATAATCTGGCTAACGATCTATTTATTTAAAACCTAAAAGATTATTAATATTGATATGATAATAACTTGAGTAATAACTTAAGACAGAAGTCCCTTAAGTAGGGACAGAGGTCAGAGACAGAGGTCCCTTAAGTAGGGACTAAATAAATGAATCGACTTGGTAACATGGTTCTCGCAACTTTTTACGGTGGAAAACTAAGCTGCGAGACTTGGGTTTTTACAGCATGTTTTTGATGGCGTGTTTTATTTCCGTAGAAGTACTTTTTATAAGGAATGAAATTTTTAAAAAAAATGCCTACTTTGTTATTTCAAGGTCTTTCCCGAAATTTGGTCACCGTGCGATTTTCAAACTATTAACTCATCATACTATCTTAACAATCTATTATTTACTAGTAAGTTCAATGTGTACAATATTTCTTTCGAAGTTCCAAGGAACCTATAGTTTCACTATGTCTGCCTGTCTGTCCACGGTTTAGCACAGATAAGAATATTGAAATTTAGCATGAGTACTGGGTGGTTCGCAGAGCGTTTCGACCGCTGCGGTCGCGCTGTCATTACAATTTTTCAAATTTTAACAAAGACAAGAATGAGTTTTACTATATGACTTTACATTAATTACTCTGTACTGTAGTAATGTCAATTTTATGAATGTTGTGATTTTGGAAATGATTCCGTCCTCAAGAAAATTGACGGATTGTAATGACCGCTTAGCCGCAGCGGTCGAAACGCTCTGCGAACCACCCACGCCGCCGCTATAATCTTATAATTTTTCATTTAAATAGAAAAAATATTAGTAGAATAAGGTAGTTGTGGGTTTTTAAAAATATATACGGTCATAATCGTTGGGTATTTAAAACTTGCATGCGTATTTATTGAATTGAACATATACATACATGTATATGTGCAAGTTGAAATCGCAGTAAGGAAGTTAAATTTGGCTTGGCCATGACCTATATTGACCTAGAGATTTCATTATTTTTTATAGATAAACGAACGTCTTCATTAAGACTTGGCTAATTTTTTACAGAATGTTTTTGGTTGTATTTACCCACATACTAGTGACAAAAATATAAATAAACAAATATGACGGTCTCAGTCATATCACCCACCACTGCTTTGAGCGGTAAAAGACCTTGACCCACATTGAAAACACCCTCCAATTATCCGGCTGAGCTGAGAGACATGTCGCCTTCTTGCGTCTAGGATAAGATGAAAACAGTCATTTTTCATGAACATAATCTTGTCCAGACTTTGCTGATCACATTACATAAGAAAATGAAACAGCCGCACTTATTAAATTAGCGACTTACACAGTAATATTAATGAGGTCACGCAACAGTTTGTTTACTATAGGCACTATTTCAATCAATGGACAGATCATTTATTTAACAATTTGTTACAGGAAAAGAAACTGTGAAGATTGTGGAAATATGTTAAGAATTTAATAAAATTGGTACAGCTCTAAAAGATACATAGAAATGCCGAAGTCTTCTGGGGAAAGCTCATTACAGCCATTGAAAAGGTTTAAAAAAATCCCCGTTTATGTCGTAGAAGAGCACAATGAGGCCTTACAATTTATTTATTCCGCTATAGGAGGCAAGAAATTGCCGTGCGAAGGTACCACGTTGTTGCATTTCGACTCTCATCCGGACATGCTTATAGATAGGAAGTTGAAAGGAGAGGACGCTCGGGCAGGAAGGAATCTGTTGCCGCTGCTACAAATAGAGAACTGGATAGTACCCGCAGCAGCGGCGGGGTATCTGGGCCGCGTGGTATGGCTGCGGCCGCCCTGGGCCACCCAGCTCGCGGACGGAACTCGCGCCGTCCGAGTGGGCGACCACCCCCGCACGGGCCTTTTGCGCGTCGACTGCAAAGAACCATACTACATGTCCGATGCTCTCTATTCAAACGAATTAATAAATGAACGAAAGTTTACTCTCACAGTCGCAGAAGTACCAAATCCGACACAACAAAAATCAGATGATGAGCTGCAAAAACTAGTAGATACGATAGATTTATCTCAACCGTATGTTCTTGACATAGATTTAGACTTCTTTAGCACAGCCAATCCGTTCTTGTCTTTGTATGATAGTATTAAATTGTACGATCTTTTGGAGCCAATATTTAATTTTGAATTGCCAGAAAATGATGATGTCTTCACGGTAGAAAAAGTAGTAGAGTCCAGGGAGCGGCAGTTGGCTGAGCTGGAACATATATTTGAGCATCTAGACGAGCACGGAAATCTACTGACTTACGGAGGGGGGAAAACGGAGCTATATACTAAGGTTTGTTTACGCTTCTAATGTTTTTCTTCGCAATTTCCGCGAATTGTATTTCTTGCGAAGTCTTGAATTAATGTTATGTAGATTAGTAAATAAGTAAGTAAATTCGCAATATATAGTCTACTTCTTACTATGTTAATCAGTAGGTAAGCATCGCATAAATTTCAATTCGGTTAGAATAATAACGTCCACGCCGAAACTGAGACAAATACCTGTGACTTGGGTTCATTGTATTCTTTTGTTACGTCACTCTTTAAAAGTATACATACACTTGTACTACCTTATCTTGACAATAAATAGGTATCATTATCAATCATATCTCATCTATATATGTATATCCTATGTTATTTATTTATTTCATATATGTAGGTTTCTGCACTCGTGGATGCAGTGACAAAAGAAGCGGAGAAACTAGGCGATGCGCCGGACTGGTTCGCAGTGTTCGCAGGGGGGTGTACTAGGGACCAGGGGGGCTTGCCCCACCACATAAGCACGGAGCAGGAGATGCGAGACATGATCAAGGAGTCATTGCTTCCTCTACTGCTGAGGCTACCGGCCCCCGTGTTGGTCACTGTCGCCAGGTCATCTGATGACGGTTACTGCCCTAAACATCAGGTGAGAACATTTTATACAGGGTGGCATTTTATACAATATTTTATCTACATGCTCAGTCCATGATTCTGAACAACAACATGGAATAATTTCTGAATCTTTTAACCCAATATTTTTACATACCTCACTTCCAATCACATTACATTCAGCTCCAGTATCCATTTTTATAGGAACTATTTCATTTCTAATCATAAAGTTTTGGGTGATTTCTCCTCCAACATAACCAATAAAAAAGTCATAATTATCTGATCCTTCTTCATTACATTCTTCCACTATGTTTACCTGCTTCTTCAATGTTTTTGCTCGGCACATTTTACTATAATGTTTTTTTTATAACACACTTTATCAAACGCAGGGCATTCATTTCAATTATGTGATCCTCCACAATTCCTACAATTTTTTATGGCTTTCTCTGGTACTCTATTTCTAACATACATGATTTTTTCTTTCTTCCACATATTTTCTGGATGCTTCTGCACTTAGCAAATATTTCATGACATATTCTAAGGATAATTTTGTATCTTCAGTCATTTGTTTTGTTTTCCAATGATTGTATTTGGCGACCAACCCGGAAATAATCTTTCCTGCAGTCAGACTTACCTACGGGTAAGGGAGAACTACGGTTCTCCCAAGTCACAATTGTTACCCAAATTAATAACCTTCTGGAAATAATCCTCTAGTCTCATACCGTTTTGCACAGCTCAAAAAAATTCGTTTCTCATAATAGTTATATTCTTTTTCGGAGAGAAATATTTTTCAGATTTAAATGGGTTTCGTACTAAATAGTACGAAACCCAGTGTTTCAGTCCCGGACACGTGGAAGGTATTGTAGATTTCTATACCTTTATCCCCAATAAAGTTTAATAGGATACTATTTTTTTCTTTTTTCGCTTGCTGTATCTAGAGCATTAGCGCACAAATATATTTCCAATCTCTGTTTGAAGTTTTTAAACTTTTCGTCTAAATTACCTGAATACTCTATTGGTAGAAGCAGTGGTAAGAACCCACCTGACACCATGTTAGGTTGTGTTGCCTCGGGCCCCTCCTTTGTTCCCATTGTAATAAATACACTTTTTGTATGATTGGTACAGTTATCATTATTTGCTTTGGTCTTCTAGTACACATTTAATTATTAATTATATCGTTCTCCCGACGCCATCTTCTAATAATGATTCTCTATATCACATAGGGATGTGACATCTATCAACAGTTATTATGAAATCGCGAAAAAAAAATCAGATGTTCTGTGGAAAAACTTTCGCGATTTCAAGGTTGCTTCTATATAAAAAGTTGTTTAGTATGTACCATAGACTGAGCATGTAGATAAAATATTGCCAATGTATTAAGAAATCACCCTGCCTGTATAGACTCGACCCCGTGAGGAACTCGCGCATTAGCGGAAGCCTTCTGTGACATAGAAGACAAACTCTAGGTAGTGCCGCCTGCACTGGTATTACTAACATTGAAATAAATCATTTATATAAAATTGTGTGTACTTGGGAAGTAACCATAGATATAAAGTACAGACATGTTTACCAATGTTAAAGAGAAATGTTACAAGTTTACGTCTGTATGAGTCAATGATTTGGCGATACATTTTGTTGTTGTTTTTTTATTTACTTTGGTCGCCATGCAAGCACCAGAATTCAGAAATTCCCATGGGAGCGGAGCTGTGTTGTGCAACTAGTCTTACAAATTTTATTCCATGCGATATTCTTTGATTTCCAAACAACTGAAATACTTTTCTTTTTTCAGGTGGATTTAATTCAGTCGTTAGTATTACAAATCTTGAAAGAAGTGTATGACATCGACGATCCGGCTTTACACTATTTGACTGTGAATACAAACTAATGAATGTTGTAAAATAATTGCTGTAATATAAGTACCTATTATCAATAAAAAATTACACAAATTAATACACGTTATTTAATCAAATAGACCCACCCTCAATCGTACCTGACGCAAAAATGCGTAACTAAATTCGAACTACTAACTAAATAACACTTCCAGCATTCCCCTATACCTATATCACTTTTAAATCTCCATTTATATTCCCATCACTATCAAATTGTTATCCTAGTAGTGTTATAATTAACGTTTTATTCGCATTTGCAAAAGATTTGTAGACCTCGTATCTGAAATAGAGTGTGAGTGTGAATCATAAAGATAGCTGCTTTCTATTTCTAGAAAGAAATACTCCAACGCCTAGATTTTCACATTTTTTAAAGTCGTTTGTAATTTTCAAGCTGATTAATGTCCTATGGAAAGGTCCATTATTTCTGACACAGTATAAAGTGGTACCGGAACTCAGGCCCGCAGTTCTTGGGGCAGGGCTAATTTAACAAGCGCCATCGCCTGCATAAAGTAGTTTCAAAATTTTTAGTATTGGTCATTAATCTGGCGAGTCGGCGACGCAGCGACGCTCCCCGCACTGCTGAGTGCCAAATGCATCGCAGTAACTCACTATAATGCGCTTAACTACGTCTCTGTGGCGTTTATAAAGCGAAAATTCACATTTTATAACTTCAAGTCACTTTTTAGGGTTCCGAACATCAAACGGTGAAACCGAAACCCTTTCAGAGGGTTATTAGAAATAGGATTTTGACAACGAGGTGTTCTTACCTTTCTCAAGAAAACTTAGAGGTAACTATCAAGTTGAAATTTATATCATTCTAGCGACGCGGTCCGGCTTCGCACGAAGTCTATTAATCGGGAATGAAATTGATTGAAAATCCGTTGGTGGTTTAAAATAATAAAGCTTAGAAACGGACAGGCGCGTAGGACGCCTTTGTTTTATACTTTTAAGTCAACACGGGCAAGTCATTAGATATGACCATGTATCTTGCATATTTTTACAAAGGAATCATCAAAAATAAGGATCCCGTTAATCTAGAATCATGAAATTTGGCAAGAATAGGTGAAAATATAAAAAACAACTAAATCCACGGAATCTTTAGTACGCGAATCCAACTCGCGTTTGACCGGTTTTTGTCTTTGGCAAATCGTATTTCGTTCTTATTATTGTGTTGCTCTGTTCGTATGACTTATTTTGAGATTCGGGAAATATTACGTGTTATAGCTGGTAGTGCTTAAAAATAGCACTGTTCAGCGAGAATAACACAGCGACTTTGACAGTGGACAATGTCGCACGTTATGAGCTGCAAAATATAAGTGACACTTCACTTATATTTTGCAGCTCATAACGTGCGTGGGCAACATCGATAAATATGAATCTCTCTAAACAAAATAATATTATAAAAAGCCGGTCAACTGCTAATAGCATCAGTCGCCAAGGACTGAGCTGAGAGGTGACAGGTAATAGAAGGTACTTAGATAGGTGTTACAAGCCAAGTCAGTTAGCAATAAAATGTAGCGCTGAGACGTTAAATCTTTAGCATGAAGCACAGAATTTAATTTATACATTTTTAATGTACAATATGAAGTAACTCAGAAGGATTCCAATGCTTAGAAACTCAATTCAATTTACGAACCTAAAATCGCTTTGATACTAAAAATTTACTCAATGTTATAAATTTGCGTTCATAGTTGGTTCATAGGGTCGCATAAGTCCCCCGAACACAAAAGAATCTCGAGACCAGCAGTAAACAGTAATAAGGACGAAATATGATGAGAAAAACACCAGATCATTATAATATGTATGTAGATCAATATAAGATTAATAGGTACATGCCCGGCTTTGTCTTGGTCACTTACTATTTACGTCAATCGGTCGGTAAATAAATCTTTAATAGGCATTATCCTTAGCACTAGAAGCTAAGCTAATTAAGCTACTATTATATACTAGCTTTTGCCTGCATCTTCATTGCGTAAATTTCTCTGCGAAAGCGGCACTGCCGTAATTTTCATAAAAACTTTCATCCCCCACTAATAGAACGTTATTATAATGTCGAAGTTACCGTACTTCGTATGTATAAAATAACAATAACAAAATTTTCATAATCATACCTGAACATTAACTACGTATAAGTACAATACACATACATTTTATTACATTTTCGATGATGGAACAAACAATTTAGTCCTTCGATTGGGGTCGATTGGGGTCAACTGCGCATCGAAGTGGCGACGCCAACGATGCTTACATCATGCGACAGCCTGGAAAACTTATACCAATTATATCCAATAAAAATAATTACTCTTATATTTATGTACTTGCACCCGATGTGTCTGGGTTAATGTCGCTTGTCTGGCTTGACCCGTCCCTGTGTCTAGCTAGAATAGAAATGTCTAGTATAGTCTAGACGTAGATCAGGGTATTTATTGATACAAGTTGATATATTTACGCATTCCTGTGAAAAGTATCTTGATATTATTGAGAGATGAACATTCCGTTTTTTGATGTACGGGCCCCTAAAAGCACTCTTCTTCATGGTCGTATTCCTCGTGGTTGAGGATCGTACTTACGTGGAATGAAACACACACAACAATTTTCTTGGCATTATTAATGGAGTGGTTTGCCATTGCCTACTCCATTACACACACAAGTTGATAGTCAACCAGAGTGCAGGTCACCTCACGATGTTTTCCTTCACCGGAAACAAGTGGTGGTCAATGAAAACTACTATGTGTACATAAATCAAACTCATGTGGCATGAGTAAAATTCAAACCTGGGACACCCCGAACACCTTAATTAAAATATGCACTTAAGTGTATAACAAAAAACCGATCAAGAGCAAGGCGGACTCGCTCACGAAAGGTTCCGTAGCAACGAAAAACTTGTTTTGCATGCATTATATGCGCGCCTATACAAGCTTTGTGGTAGCTAAATATATGCTAATTATATTAATAGGAAAACATAATCATAGACCCTAATGTAAAAGGGACCTGTGGGCGAAGTGTGGGTTTGCATTTATATTCTCACCATCGAATTGATTCAAATATTTCGAAGTGAGACGCAGCGAACCAATAACATTGCGTCTCACTTCGAATCGATTCGATGGTGAGAAGTGTTTTTTTTTACAATTTTCACTGTATAGTTTAAAAATTACAGTGAAAGGGGGCAGACTTTTTACTACTTGAGAAGCAAATATCTCCCAAAATATTTGAATAATCAAAAAACTATTTAGAACCCTCCAAATCATTTTTAAAGGATACCCCACAATGCTGTTGTCAAAATTTTTTTTTCATCCCTTAGTTACATGTATGGAGTACTACCCTTAATAATTTTAGTTTTTTAAATACATACAACAATAATATACTGCACATTTTCGTAGCGGTTCATTGAACACCTCTACCTACCAAATTTCAACCTTATGGTACGCATAGTCTCCGAGTAAACTGACAGACGGACATGACAAAACTATAAGGGTTCAGATTTTGCCATTTTATTACGGAACGTTAAAAAGTAAGTAAGTGTTAAGTTAGGAAGTCCGTTAAAAATACTAGAGTTGTGTAGTATGGCACATATAGGGCTCCAAACAAATATGGCCGTGCGATAAGAAAAAACTTGCTTTCATTGATAAAATTCTGCTTGCGTAAACGTTGTTTTTCTATGACGCAGCCGATAAGCAAGCCCGTAGCGTAGTCCTGAGCCAAAGTTATGATTTTTATATCATACTGAAGGAAAAATTATAGCTGAAAATGTATGTACATCATATACCCACTTTTTATCAATGCAGTTAAGTATATTGATTAAATTATGTACTCTACTAACGGCTACTTATTTGACGAATATAATAGTAGGCATAGGTATATTTAATTAAACGGTTTTGTAAGAGTATCATCTATCAGGACTGTGACTATTTCTTGTAATAATGGTTTTTTCACGCGTACTTTTGTCACCGTTACCCACATACCATATAGGGCATCCAATCAAGTATTAGTATAAAATTTAGTATATTGATTCCAGAAACGGAACCAAAAATCTTTACTATTAACACTACGTGTAGACCCTAAATAATAGATTATGCACCAAGATAGTAAAGCGAAGCATGAGACGAGGAGTAAGTGGTATCCATCCACCGAGGTGAAATGTAGCTTTACTGTTGACAATTTTATATTTTACTAGCTTTTCCACGCGGCTTCGCCCGCGTCAATCATTGTTTTATCACGTAAGACTGGTAAACATAAATATGAGAAAATATAAATTTGAATCATTTATTATATGATTCAAATTCGTATTTTTCAAAATACGAAGCCGCGAAACTGTTTATAAATGCAAGCAGGGTTATCACTGGCGGCGGAGCCCTGCCCACGGATCTGTTGGTACGATTGGTAGTGGGAAGACTCTCGTGTCCCACGTGTGAAAGCGTCCCTTCGTTTGCCTTTCGCACCCTAGGAAAGGCACGTTCCAAAAAAATGAGTAAGCGAGAACGGACGAGCGAGCTGCATTGCCCACATTCCTCGTCAGTGTTGCTCGCCTAAATTATATTTTCCTTCCGTTTTAGAATGCTCGGACACTAATTTTGTTAAATACATTCTTGTTTTTTTAAACAAAATAAATATATTCATATTTTAAAACATCGTAACACAAAATATTTTAAAAATAAATGAAAACGGTAAAAAAGTATAATTTTGTGAATATTTTAAAAAAATAACATATAAGTCATCCATGCTGGTCTGGAAGTGTAAGAAAAACATAGAATGTGTCCGCTGCATTTTCTCCCGTGCATATTATAAAAGTCCATCAAGAGAAAGGGTTATGAATTGGATTCTTCTCATAGTCTAGCAACCTATCACTATTAATTGATCTTAATTCCACCATACTGCTAAACGTGGCCTCTTGGCTCTTAATACACATTATATGTATATTTTTAAGTTTTGGTTTATACAAATGAGACTAAAGAAACTTTGGAATATTTGTTATTTACATAATTACATTTACACATTACCATGTTGAAAGGAAAATTTATCATATGGGCAACACTAATCTTTGACTGGGTCGACGGCACGGCCCCGCGCGCGCCTCTGTGCGGCTTGTTTTGCTTACCTATCCCGCCCGCCTCTCCGCTTCGCTCAATTCAGTCGTACGCGCGCGTTTGTTGTTATAACTCGTGAATGTCGTGTCGCTCTCTATCACATGCTGTGTTTACAGTAGTGTTATTGTTTTTATTCTACAACTACATTAACTAGTGATAAGTGTTAGTGACAGTGTGATAAATCGTACGAATCTGTGTCCCAGGATTAGTTATTGCGTACTATTCAGTGTGGTTCTCAAGGAGCAGACAGCCACGGCAGGCCCCGAGCGCAGGTAGCGTTTCGAATTTGTTTTCAATCTTCTTATAACTATTTCCAGTGCAAAAATAAGTCCAAAGCAGGTGAACTGCCGAGCTACGATCTTGTCAATATGACAACGGTGACGGGAACACAACAACAGATAAGTTGATAACGACGTGTATCGTGTTGTCCGGTGTCCGTTTACCACGTGGTACGTTTCGGGCGGTGCTACGCGGTGTAAACAACTTGCCCTTCTCCGCATCAAGCCGGAGCAAAAGCGAAGTCGTAAATGTCTCGCTGTAGAAGTAGGTACAATACAAACCGCACACGATATTTTGTATTACATAATTAATGGATGGGAGCGCACTACTATTTTTATTTTAATTATTATTTATATTGATTTAAAAAGTTAAAATAATTCTCGTATTTTATTTATTATTATGCTTTTTACTTTCTGTAAACTTCTACTTATTTTCTCTGGGTGTGGTATATCACTTAGTATGTCCAGTTTAAGAAATAGTACCTATGCAAATGTATCACGTTATAGAGTACATAGGTACACCCACAAACTAGGACTGCTAGGTAAATGTTGTGTACATAAGTAGGTCTGTATTTATACCCGTGTAGTTATACTACCAGTGCAATACCAAAATTTCAGGGTACCTAACTACGTACCTATCTTCTTCGAAAAGCTGAATTTTAGAAATTTAAATGTTTATTTTTTAACAGACTCTGTCATGAAGTCGCAGCTAAGAATGTAACCGGAAACACATATAGATGAGAGAGAGAGAGAGAGAGAGAGGAAGACGAGAACAACTTATGTAGGTAGATACTGTACTTAGTACGTTAGGTACTACGGTACTACTATACAGTCTACATAACAATAGGTACCTATCATGCTATCCAAAATCATAGCTAATACCTACATCACTATTTTCATTACATAGGTACCTAGTTCCACGCTTTCCACGGTAATTGCAGTTGACCACTTGTATTCTGAGTTTGATCAAACATTGTAAACAAACAAAAGGTAAAATGTATTAGCTGCGCCACCTCATACAAAATTTTTGCCCCAGTCCCAATCAAAATGATTTAGGTAGGTACCACAGAATGGACATTTCTCTTTAGTAAAGTAAAGATGTATCTACTAATTACCGAATGTTTCTTTATTAGCCATATGAGTGACGCCTATTTGTATAGACACGTATTTATAATTATATTATACTGAAAAATACCTATTCGTCGTTATCGGCATTGATAAGCATGCTAGCGCGCGAAACTTGCACCTTGAAGTCTTATCACATCAGCATGTCGAAAAGTCAGTTTTATGGCATTCGTGGCCTTCACTCTTATTTCTCTTGAGCACAAATAATGAAAACATACTTCTCAATAAACACGTATGTACCTACTATAATAATTTATAACTATAAAAATTTAATTCGTCAAATTCTATTACCTACACACTGCTGAGAACTCCTTCGATTTTACATCAACCAGTGTCCTATCCAGTCCCGAGTCTGCAATCGCAAAGGCAAAATAACTTAGGAACTTTTTAAATCTCTACCCTCAATCCCTACTTATATTAGCTTTAATTACATTTTTACAGTTTGAATAAATTTATCACGAACTAGCTTTTGCCCGCGGCATCGCCTGCGTGAATTTCATAGCAAAATCTCAGTAATATTTTTATCGCGTACTCTGTAAGATTGGTATATATGATTCAAATTCGCATTTTTTTTTCTCATCTTTAGTTCAATTTTCTGTTTCCCGCTGCGTGTCTCGTCCCGCAAACTTGTCCAATCCCGCTTCCTGCTATGTAATGTAAAGTAGATATCCCGTACCGTTTCCTATATATTGTGCCATCATGTTTTTTGCAATGCGTCCCGTCCTGTTCCCCACTACGTGTTTCCTTCCCACTCCCGCTTTCTGCAACGCGTGCCGTCCCATTTTCCATGACGTTTTACGTCCCGGTTTTTTATTAACCACAAACGTAAATTAAACATTTTTTGTATTTACTATTACTGTTATTTACTACAAAAAGTAAGTGTGCCAATTTTCAGCTTTTTTCTTGAAAATTGTATTAAGTCCCATACAATCATTATGAGGGTTAATTTTCACTTTGACTTTTACTTTGTTGTAAACAACCAAAATCCAAATTTTCAAGTCACTAACTTCAACGGTGTAGAACTTTCATATTTACAGTTTTTCACTTTCATCCCTTCGGAGTAGAACTTCCAAAAATCCTCTCTTAGTGCTAACCTACACTCACCTACATGGCAAATTTCAGCTTCCCGCCCAGCAGTTTCGGGTGTATGTTGTCTGTCAGTCAGTCACTCAGTAACGGAAGATTTTTATACTGATATATTGATACATACTGCGCCCATTATATCTATATCAGACTTTAATCGATAAAAACAATTTGTTTATATTCGGTTTACACCTTTCTACAATTTTTAAAGATTTACTTTAAAATTTACTCGTATTACAAATTGCTCTAAAATAGGGTTTCATTTCTTTTTTGAGAATACCTAATGATACTAATTCCGCTTGCACGTGCAAAATGTATTGCACGTGTAAGGTTCAGGTAGCTATGTCCTACTGTACGTAATGTTTACGCGCTCTTACTATTACGATACCACATTACTTTTTGTGGAATATTAGGCCACATTACATTCCCTATGTAAATACTACCAACCTTTTTGGCCCTAGAAGAGCCGCGAGCAACAGCTATTTGTAAATATAATAATCGTAATACAAATTAACAATAATTTAACATTGTATTTACACGAACGGACGTAACATTTCAGCTTGTAAAAATGTACCTACCTACTTTTAAAGGTGATTGTACGTGTGCAAAAATACCAACCTGCTGTATTGAATTTTCGTTGCTTATGTACGAATGTGCTCAGAAACAAAACAAACCTATGCGTTCGAGTTCTGCTGCAAGTTGGGGAAGGGGGGTGCAATGTTTTGAATTCCGCGCAAGCATCGCGCCGCCGCACTGGCCTCGCGCCCTCATCGATCGTGCAGCGATGTGCTGCTCTATTATTTATTACCAAATATATGGCGGCCACGGCGTGGTGCGGCACGGGGTCGACGACCTAGTCGCCGCCGTCCACAGAGAGTAGCGTAAACAACTCTCAGAATGCAGCGCGGGAAACAGGTCCCCTCACTACCTGCGAAGCGAAACCGCGTGCCCCAGGGACCCTACTACGTATACCATTGTAAGAATGCCCTTCATTTGCGCGGCATTATCGAGCCGACAGACGCCACGCGAAAACCACGTGGGTTCGATTCGATACTTCGCTTATACACAAGGTGATAAAATAAAAACAATCAACCATTAGTGTCTGATGTGAGCGTTGCATTTGCGCTGTGTCTTGTCTGCTCGGCTATTTTTAAAAGGTTGCGATAGCAGCTCAAAATACACTTTGACGGTCGCACTGGCATTTCTCGTACACACGCATAATACACACGTTATATATGATTCATTTTTGTCTCTGCTGGGCAAAGACCTCTGCATTTTCTTCCATTCGTCCCTATTTACTAATCACGGTCGTCATTTACTACTACGCTGGAATGCCAACAATTCGTGCAATATTGTCTCGTTTTGGTACCAATGGTCCATTTATGCATCGTCGCACAAGGAAATGCAAGTTGACTTTTGCTGAATATGATGTGATATGGAAGTTAGATAAATTATTTAAAAAGTATGAATGATTGCGTGAGGTTGGGCGTTGGTTTGAAACACGTTTCACAATATTTTCCTGTTACGGGTCCGTAGCTCCGTGGGAACTTGCATGGCTCCCACACTAATTACTGGTGTATGCCAATCGTGGCTTGTCTGGACCATCAATGAGACTTGTATTCATCAATGAAACTACTATTGTTGTGTTACAATAAGGTTTTTAAATTGCAGAGAATGATTCGTTGCCGACGACGTATCGTGAGATCATGATTACCCTTGGGCCATGTTTGAAATCTTGTGCTGCATAAAATTACGCTGTCATTTAAGTCCTTTTTTTTTCATCTTATCCCGAAATATACTATTATTTTCAGTAGGTAAGTACGTTTTAAGTATGGTAACCGTTTTTTAAAGCTAGAAAACGGTTACCCATACTTTAAGAGGAACTTTCATCAAAAGTTAACTTTGTTTCCATAATTGGCCTAGTGACCTAAACAAAACGAGCGACCGATACAAACATCACATTTACATTTAACACAAGCTTTTACTGTTGTCAGATAGATAGATCTTTCATCGGGTACATTTATATGTATACGCTATGATATTTTATTAATGGGTATATATTAATCTCAAAAAACAGAATTCATTTATAAAACGTACGAACCCAAAATACCCGAATTCTAAATACCGTAATAAATAAGTATTTGAAATAATAAAATTGTAAATAAGTATTTGAAATTCCATGTAACCACCTACTTATTTAAGAAAATATTGTTTCAATTACCTTATGGTTTAATAGTTGGATTTAATATTACACATAACGTTTTAAGCCCTTTAATGAGTGATATGAACACATTACATAAATATTTAGAGATAAACAAGACATATTCAGTTCCCTAGAAACTTTTCTGTAGAAAAGTACAGGGTGGCCAACTTGGAGGTACCTGTACAATTTTTTTTGCCGCCATTTTGTTTTGGCGGTAAATATGACAGTTGTTGCATGACAATTACTTTGTGTAGATACGGCAAATTTATTATGGAGCGTTTTACGACGGAACAAGGTGTTTTAATTATTAAAACGTTTTACCCAACCCAATCACGTATCGAGTAGGCCTAGGACTAGATGATCGGAAGAGCTTAGGGCATTTGACAGACATTGGATGGCTAAGGCCAAAGAAAGGAACACGTGGATAGAGAGGGGAGGCTTTTGCCCAGCAGTGGGACATGTTATAGCTACTGAAAAAAAGTAATGTATCGCGGAAACTCTAAGGAAACATTAAAAATAATGTTTCGCGGTCGATTAATTTCGAGAAACGGTGACATTGATTGGTCCCCAAGATCACCTGATCATGGAATTAGTAGGTACTCCGATCTATGCGCCTGATGTAACAGCTCCTGACTCTGTGGAGCTATCTAAAGGGACGTGTCTATGCTAACAGGCCAATGAACAGCTAGGCTCGTGTATTACAGCTACTTTCATAGCATAATGTCTTACGGATTATTGTTATGGGGTAATGCAGCTGACATAGGAAAAATTTTTGTTTTACAGAAACGAGCAATTCGTTTTATTTATGGGCTTAAGCCACGGGATTCCTTGCGAGAATTATTCAAATCGATAAATATTATGACTGTTGCATCTCAGTACATCTTCGACGTACTTATTTTTGTTAAATCTAACTTACACCTGTATAAAACATTGAGCGAAGTTAACAGTGTAGTCACCCGTAATAGGCATAAACTTTGTATGAACAGATTCCGACTTAAAAAGGTTAGGCGGTCTTTCGTGGGTCAAAGTGTAAAATTGTTCAATAAACTCCCTGTAGAGGCTATTAACTTGCCAATGCCAAAATTTAAATCATATATTAAAAATGCTTTAATGGCTAATGCTTATTACACGATTAGCGACTATTTAAATGATAAAAAACCTTGGACCTTTCCTAAAACTTCCACCTCTCACACTTGATTTTAATTTTTTTATTATTATTTATATATTTTCTTGACATGTTTATTACATATGTTTTGACATTTACTTGTAAAACATATACGTGATTTGTGATCTTCAAGTGTCTGAAAGTAACATAGGTATCTATTATGTTAGATTATGGAGATCGAGTATGTCATGCACATTCAAATGGTCAAACCGGTAGCGGCGTCGTGGATCGGGTCGGGAGGTTCCCTCTATTGTGGTTGAGCTTCGCGATGGCTGACTCACGCGTCAACTCGTGAACGGGTGCTGCCGGGGGAACTGGTTAGCTCGATCTTTTATTAAAAGTTTTTTTTTGTTTGGTTAATTATACATATATATATAAGTATATATATATATTTTCCTTTCATCAGCACTTGATCACAATCATAATATGTTTCAATATACCTTTTGACCATGTACTTTATTATGTACTTACATGTTATATTACTGATAAAAAATTATACATAAATTTATATTTAAAAAATGGTAAGCCCTTCTGGCATAATAGGGACCAACACTGTTTGAATGAGTTTCTTTCGGCATTTCTTCTCAGAAGTGGTCGTTCCGAAATGCTAGTAGTTTGTAGCTTTGGTAAACATCATTTAATTTAGATTATGACGTGAAAAAGTGCCTGTGAAGGCCTAATTTCTGAATAAATGATTTGATTTTGATTTTGATTTTGAACCTTCAGCAATATATTACTCAGCGCAGATGGCGCTACTGGTACAACTAAGGTACACAAACATTGCCAATGGAGGCAAAAAGCTCCAATTTTTAATATTGTTGCTGATTTGCGACCAAAACTACCTTCTACGAAAACGTGGTGCGAGTTTAAAGGAAAAAAGAAGGATTTAGTGGATAATTGTATTCAATACGGCTTTCAGAACACAAAGTGTTAAATACAAGACGAATTTGCTAAATGATTCAAGTCCATTGTAAAACACAATACGTTTATTATAATTATTGAACACTATTCATATCACATTGCACTATTTGTGGTATTGGGATATGTATATTATTTTCGACCACCACTTCTTCAACATAATAATTTAACCACTTCCACCCAAAAACTATTCAAATCAAAAATATAAACATAATACACCGCCTATGGGTGATTTTCACGAGCGTTTTGAACGCCGCCGTGTCAATTTAATTATCCTATTTTATACTGACATAACACTGTTTTAGGTTATGCTCTGCATTATTTGGTCAACTGAGATCATAAACTGATATAAACTTGATTTTGACTGAAGATCTTACCTGTATGATGTCCACATTTTAATAAGTCTTCACGTGTGAAGTGTTCCGAGCTTTTTTCGATCGTTTACTGGCTCGTAAATTTTACAGCGCGAGGCGTATCCCATAGTTTTCGAAGTTTTTTATCTTATGGAAAACTACTTTTTCTAATATTTCGGCACTCGAATAGGTATGCTACATTGTTGTATATTAGATATATTTTACAGATATATTTTCACAAACGAATGCTTACATAATGAAAGGATTAATAAAGTACTCTAAAATATACGTTTTAATCGACATAGCAAAAGGCGGCAAAGCTTTTGTGTACCTAACATACAGTGCTGTACTCTGGCGGGATAAATGTGCAGCAATACTCCCTATCAGTAGGTACTCACTCCGTACAACTGGAAAGTATACTGTGACTGACTATAAACGCGTCCTGAGAGAGAGCCTCGAAATCTTTGTGCTTCCTTTCGGACGAGAGTGACTATGTTAAAAGAAATTTTCTGGAATAGGCACAAGTCAGTACGAAGGCAATGAAGTGTACTTTTGTGAGTTGGTGTTATAGATAAGTCTTGAAATATAGTCGCGTAATTTCTGTTGTATTTGGTCCTGTTGTAAGTATCAAATTTCATTAGACACACTCGCCGCAACTCGCGAGTGAAAGAATAGTCAGTCGAAAGCCTCAGATAAAAATTTAGTTTTTGTGTTATGTTATTCTAAAATAGTGTTTAGTACCTAGCAATTTGAGTTTATTATTGTTTGTTATTATTATATATATATTTCGTAGTAATCTATCTAGTTGAACGAAGTACTATTATTAAATCCATGACCTACAATAGATTTAGTGGTTTATAGTCTATGTACGGTAATTTATAGACAATAGTTTATGGTTTTTAGATGGATTTATGGGCTTAGATCTCTTTACCTTTCCATATGGATAAAGTAAACAAAAAAATATCTATTTTCTAAAGTTAAGTTAGTACCATGTATTTAGTAAGTACTGTACCTCCTAATTCCATGGTTAGTACTTACCAAATCCATGATTATGTCCTTCAGATTTTATTGTCAAATTGTTCTGATAGGTTATGAAAATGATTTGTCAATAGTGTAGATAAAATATGTAGTGAATAATCTAGCATGTAAAGAATAGGCTACTATGTATCAAATAATATGAATAAGAAAAGTGAGATAAAGTTACTAAAAATAAGTTAGACTATCCCTGAGTATTTTGCTAATTTTGATAATGTATCGCTAAACATGTAAGCCTCTTGATGGTTATTCATTCATGGTCTGGTTGGCCTACATCATCAGATCAGATCCACGAAACAAGCTTACTATTTTGTTCACGGTATCGCTTTCGCGGGCGAGATTTTCGCCATAAAACCAATCTGTGTAGGCCTTCTTTAGTAACATCATCAATCATTATCGTATTAAAACTGCCCTATGTGCCCAAAATTACCCAAAACCTTGCACTGGCTTTATTTATGTAAAGTTGGTTCACTCAAATACGTTAGGATACTACTACTACGTTAGGACGTATATTACTACGTTAGTAGAATTTCGATGCATTTAGCAGATTTTGAGTAAAATATTATACAGAGAACATCCTCACAAACTTTCAGATATAGTATGAGTAGGATTAGGTGATTGAATAAAAGATGTATGATTGTTGCAGCTCGGGTCATGCGGTCCGTAAGGCGCCTGCGTGCACCATGACGCGGCGCGGCGCACGGCGCTCCTGGCCAGCGGTGGCCTGCGTCAGCGCAGCCCTACTGCTGGCCTTCGCTTGCGGACGCCTTGATGCCGCCGAACCGCCACGGATCGCGCCGGACGGTAAGTGTTCTTCTGATGTAGGGTGTATATATATATATATACAAGTTCGAGACTTGTGTTATGGGATTATACTCAATGATGTTATATTTTATGTCAAATCTGCGATATATCCATTATTCGTTTTGTATATTTCGCACGATCCATTATCACAAACTGTTACGAAACCAACCAGAAACTAACGACGTAACTAAATAAACAATTTAAAAACAGTTATTGCATAGTAACAAGTGACAATGACAACAACTCCAAGTAAACAATACTTTCGCGTTTATTATTGTGGATAGTACTGGAGAATGTTTGTCACTCAGTTATATAATGCTAAATCTATGTTTGTCACTGATATCACGTGAAGGTTGGTGTCTACTCGGACTAGTGTATTTAATGATGTGCAAACATGTCGCCCAGTCCAGTTAGGGTGCTATTTACTATCTGATACCTATGAAGTCATCATTCTAGGAATTAGGTACTCCTATACCCTTAAAAATACTTACTTATTTGTTACTTAGACATAGAAAGTGAATGTATAACGATTTCACACATAAAAAGCATGTTTATTTTGATATCTACGCATAGTGAAGTGAGTTTGTTCGAATTGAATATCGCACTATTACGCACCGGCACACTTATTTCACCCAAATCTTAACGCATGTCCAACAAACTTATTTCTACATATGTTTATACTGCCTGCCTGTTGTCCTGGCTGGTTAAGTATATCATCCTAATATATTTTTTGATGAATATTTTAATTTATTCATCTTTAAAATAATACTTTAGTTCTTAACAAAGAATGGGCGAGACGGGCGACCGTCATATCATCTTCGTATTATACATATGATGTGAGTCATGTGAGCACATTGTCTTGATGACAAAATTCGCAGAGCATAAAATTCGTCGTTCTACTCGAGAGACAACATTTTTTGGCTTATTCTCGTTTGGACAACTTCTAGTTTCGTAACCCTCGTTGAATATTTTTTAAAATGTCGTTTATCACCTAAAAATATTGCCAAGACAAATTGTCCCTACCTAATAGTTTGCTTAGCTGACGCAAATCTCGGCCAAGGTAGTCATTCAGAGCCTTATCATTATCTGTGCTTTCAGCTCACCTGCCGTCCTCGGACAATCCTTGTGATTTAGTGATAACCTTTTCTGTTTGTTCTAGGTTCTAGTTACCACTAAGTAATAAGATATTAAAAGTAGTTTTGCGAAAACTACTTAGGTAGGTAATGTCTGATCGAGATCAAACAAGGTATAATAGTGGTGTTTGGTATTCGTAGTCATTCTTGGTGGCACGTAAACAACACGCCAGATACATTAGCAAAAACTTCCGCGGTCATTGATCTTAGCCCGTTGTGTTCGGTGCTGGGGCCACTCATGGGCCGAAATTTTGTTTTTATTTATGTATTTTTTTGCTGTGTTTGTTCCACGTGCACTGTGCTATTGAACCCTGGGCAAGAGTGTAACGTTCTTTTCTTTTTGTGACCCCAGCCGGTCCGCCCTCCTCAAAGTACTTCACATACGACATACTGGTAAAGATGGATTTCTTAAGGTTAAACTTGGCATGGAGAAAACTTTTAAATTAATCAGGGTGACATACAGATTGGCTCAAATTAGGTAATGTTGGCGTTACGTGAAAACTATTTCTGTACAAATAGTCAAATTTCGAAAATATAATCCATATAGCTGTATCGCGCAGTCCACGGACGATTCTCAAAGTCGCGTTTCGTTCGAGTGTGTTAACGAACGGAGGTCGTAGTGCGGGTTTGCGTTTCATTTTTCATTAACGAATTTTCGCAGCGAGATTCAGACAACTAATTTCAATCATACGGCAATTATTGATTGGCTGCAACTCACTGCGAAAAGATTCGATAGAGAAAAGTGAATTGCAAACCCACACTAAACGCCTCAGAATTTTGTTTTGTTTGTTTGTATCTCGGTGCGGCGGACTGGTGTGGTGACTGGTGAGGCCGCGTTTAGGAGGCGCCGCGATCAACTTATCTATCAGAATTCGCTCGACCGTGTGATATGTGTTGTGATATCGAACTTCGCAACTTCGCTTGTTCGTCGCATATTTAATGTCTATGAATTCACAGATAAACTATCACATTTTCGTTTCGTGTTATAGGGTTTAACAACGTGAGTGAGTGTTTCCTATAGATTAGCTATATCTCTGTCACTTCTAATCTTCTCCTATTGTACCTGTGACACTACGAAGCACGAGCTTTGGATAACAAGGATCTGAGAAAAAAATAAACCTTAAAATGTTGAAGATTCAGTTATGAACCGGCCCCTGTCTGAAGTCAATGCTCCTTGGGAATGCTATTTTCGCCTATCAGCTGCCAAGGCTGTGTCCGTTAGTCGCCTCATACGATATCCACAGAAGGTATGGAGTGGTCCTGTTATGAAGCGGGAACCACACGCCACAAGGTCGACACAGACCAATATTTACTGCTTCGATGTTATTGGTTAATGATATCTCCGATTAATTAAATACTATGCCAGTGTTAAAAGATCTAAAAATAAACCTACTTTTGTGGGAGAATTGTGCCATAATTTTATAATGATAACACTACAAGTACACTTTACGTTACATTAGTTAATTATAAGAAAATCGAGCAAAATATGCTAAATAAGTACGATTGGTAGTACATCTATATAAAGCATATTTTATGTTTGCATTATTAATTACCATGAAAGAAAGCAGGTGATAAATTTCAATATAAAGTTATAGAATTTTGGGACTTGTATTATTGACAGATTCGCTTTATATCTGCCTGATAGTTCTTTACTACAACAGATTACTCATTTCTTGCATTGAGAATATTTTATGCTTGCTCTTAGGTGTGTATAAGGAAAATGGAATGCATGAATATTGCAAAAGTATTGAGTAAACATACTTCCTGGATACGATTATTTTTATTGCCGTGACTCAGAATAATTGATGTAAAAATAATATAATAAACTATTTTAACTACGAATGTATTAGCTAAAATAGCTGCGCAAATTTTCTTTCTATGAGGAAGTACTTATAGGAAATGAAAGGGCCAGCCTTGCCTTCTTATTCGTCTTAGTTATTTCTCTAAACGGTGGGCTTCGTCACCACAAGTAATTATATAATTTTAATTAAACGTGCAGTGTGCTCTTAAAATATGGTAAATATAGAATAAAAATGTTGTTGTTATTAAAACAGCACTCCAAATGTTAAAATAGTTTTATATCGGCATAGTATTTTGGGCGACGGCAGTCTTTGTTTAAAAACTCGGAGTTCTTATAACACAAGGCCGCTGAGCTGCTCGTGAACACAAACAACAAACTAAAAAACACGGAACTACATACAGACCAACAGAACATCCTATGCTACGCACTAAATCTAAATAACGATATTTCTTTGATACCTATTTGATAAAACTCAACAGCTGATATTTATAAATGACGTAACCAATATACGTCTTATTTAGTTACAAACAATATGTCTGGACCTTTGACAACAGTCTCTAACACTTCTTCATTGACTAATTTACAAATATTCTTTAGATATAAAAATAACTGTTCTGTGCAAAACTGTTTTGCAGCTATTTGTAAGTGCAACCACAAACACACCTTTAGCAAGTCAGGGGATCAATAAGATCATTAACGAAAGGGAAAAACAACATGTTTATTGTAATTACAGTAATTTAAGGAAAAGGCATTGAAAACCTGTTAGTAACTAATCAGTGCAGTTGCCCTGCACGGAATGTATGGAACTGTAACAAGTATCAAATTTCGAAATATTCCTAAATTCTTAGGTATAACTGATACATAGTTTATTTCTGGCATTTAATTACGTATGATACAACAATGTGTTCGAAGAATTACACGATAACAATCTCAAAATAATGAGATTACAGAAGGATAATACCGAAGTAATGAATTTCTGTCATATAGGCAATGTTTTTTTTATTTTACTTATTGCAATTTTTTGTAAATAGGTATTGTTATTAAAGTGTGAAAATGTTTAAGCTGGTTTTTCTTTAGGATGTAGCAATAATAAAAGTGTGTTTACTACTAGATTTCATTTATAACTTGGGTTTACGTTACGCACTGGTACATTATTCTCATATCACATCTCGTCACAAGCCACGATATGATTCGTTTTTTACGATACATGAATAAAACGTAAAACTGAATCGAATCATGGAAAATTCGTATTTCGAACTTATCGAAGTGAAAACTTCTTTACTAGTTGTAAACCATTTTTTATTTTCAATGAAAATATAGGTGAAATTTAAAGGGCATGTGGAATGAAGTGTTAACTTTGTACACGCTGTTTTTTTGTGGCATCAACATACGGCACCCGAATACCTACTCTATACGATAACGCACACAAACTCACCTAATTAGTGCCTCCGAATAATTCCAACCAGTTTTCTTAATTTAGCGATCGTCGCCGTGTAATAAACACATTCTTCACTTATTAATGATTAAATTAAATGTCCAAATACTCTGGCTGTAAACGGGAAATATGTCTGTGGATATTATGACCGTAACCATGAACTGCTCGTTGTGATTTATGTGATAAAAGAAGTAATGATTTATGCTAAGTTCTTAATTAGGGCGGAAAAACTTGAAATTTTATTTTTGTCATTAGGGATATTATGGATGATTTTTAATTATTTGTGACTTAGAGTACTATAAGTGAAGTGGATACTTCGGTACACAAAAAAACGAAATAAATGGAAAAATTACAATAACTTAACATTAATTACAAAAAATGTTTCTTCATCATTATTATAAAAACTTGTTTTTAAAGGTTCGCGTAGTCGTAATAGAAAATCGTGCATGCAATGCACTTTCACAATCCAGCCGAGCCGACAAAAAGTTATTTATTTGAAAGTAAATTAGCAAACGTGCGGCCCCTGTAATCTACGCCACCGGTTGTTTACCGATGTGCGACCAGCTGTCAGGGTCAACGACCCCACCAGTCACGACCCCTCTACGACCCTCCGTATCAACATTCGCCATGAATTGAAATTGCCTCAAACGACAAACTTAAAATAAATATTTTTAAGTTTGTCACAATACAAACTTAAAAATATTTATTTTTAAGTTTTTCAATTTTCCTTGTAGGTTAGGTAAAATTAAACTAGGTACGTACCTAAACTATAATTTGGAAGTTTTCTTTAATCTTTTCACCTACGGCGTACTTTCTTCTTGTTGTAATAAAAGATCTGCGCAGACAAAGAGCCTGTGGAGTAAATGAATCGAAAAAGCAAGACTCTGCGACGCACTTTATTGATCTTATAACGCACACTCGGACTCTACCACTGCAAAATAATATATTTTTATTTCTGAACTAGACTGGTGTACTGTAATATGAACCTTTGAATAATAATATCTAGCATTTTGAAATCAGAAGTGTGATCTGTTTTTCAGATCACACTTCTGATTTCAAAATGCTAGGCCTATTTAACTTTATTTCATTCAAATCCATAGAATTTCAATTCATTAAGTTGACATGGAGTAGGGTTTTCTTCTCTTGGTCTGACCACGTGCCGTTCATGAAGGCTTGGAAACCGGCGGCGACGCAGCGGGCGGCAGCGGCGTCGCGACCTACCGACGCCGCTGTTTCACAATAAGGGCGTTCGATTCTCTTCCATGGGGAATTTTAGCAGCAGTTCAGTGGGCTGTATAGCATAAGGTGCAAGAGCGGCGATAATAAGACGAGATTCTACTAACTGCGGCAGGTGCTTCTCCAACAAAGCGAAATTGATAACTACTCGAGGTCGGAGTCGAAAGACAAAAACCTATCAATTCCAGGATGTTTAACTGAGGATTTTATTCCAATCTAGGCTTTTCACATATAGTATTTTCTTGAAATTATTTTTGGAACTTTATTTCCAAGGGTGGTTGATAACTCATATGGAATTACAGGAAATCATAAATATCTACCTACGAGCTATAAATAAGGTACGTTGAGTAATGAGCGAACGATTGCTAGTTAACTTTTTTTAAAATTTATTATCTTATAAAAGATCTTACAAATATTATGTAATTAACTTAGCATAGTGAAACCACTAAGGTTTGAAATTATACCAAGAATTAAGTTTACATCAGTCAATAAACTAATTGTACACTAATAATACAAGAGACGAAAAGAAATAATAAAAATAATTGTACAAATACATGGCTTTATTATCGTTAAGTATGACTAAACACATTTTAAAGGAAACTAAGGAAATACTCTTTAAGTTTATATTTTATATTTTTTGTCGTCAATTTATCTCGTAGTTCTATAGGTAGTTTATTTATACACTACAACTACTTATAACTGCAATTGGAATTAATGATAATGTACTTATTATTATCTTATATTGTATTGTATACTTATATAATTATCTGGGAACACAATAGATGTATTTTTTTACGCGTTTCATGCACCTAGATGACAATGAAAACTACTCGTAGTGTCCCACCTTTCCCATGATAAAGTACTTATTTAATGCAATATCTTTGTTTATGTATTTTCTATGAAAAGTGCTTTATTGCAACGTTTTTCCTTTTATCTATCATGTCTTCAAAGTTTAGTCCACGCTAGAAAATGCCTTAATTCTGAGAGTAGCTTGCTAATAATCGCCTGACGAGCTATGGAGAGGGCTATGTTTGGTTTTTCTCTGCGAGATCGAATCAGAAATGCGGTAATCCAGAGGAAAACTAATATGACCAACTTAACTACCGCGCCGAACCGATGGCCGTTAACGCAGAAAGACTCTGGAATAGCCACAAGCGCTGCGCTGGAGCTGAACATTCACCCACTAGGTGGTCTGACGATATCGTCAAAGTCGCAGGAGGACGCTGGACGCGACCAACTTTTAATCTGTCTTTTTGGAAGTCTGGGTCTCTGGGAAAAGCCTATATCTTGGAGTGTAGTTTTTATGGCTGAAATAATGATTAATGTATTAGTAATTATTTATAATCCTCCTTACCATTATTGGAATCCTTAATGCACTATGACGTGTGACGTTTGATGACTTGATTTTCTAGTGCAAAATCGTAAGTAACGTCAACCCACTCCATTGTTTTCATAATATCGTGGTCACCGGATTCTATTATTATGATATGAATGGATGCGTAATCATGCGTAATAATGCTCCATTGAGAATATAAGACAAACATCCGGGATTTAAATATTGCACATTATACGTTTGTACGAACATTTCATCGTCTGTATGTACATTAAGTAATCATTTTCTTTCACTGAGCCTTTATTTCCTTTTGAGTGTAATCGTTTTCCTTTAGGTATTTCTGATGTTATTCACTGGGGTCGTAAGTCAGATTAGATAAATAATACGAAAAATATTGGTAACATGCCCGACCTACCGCACGTCGACTATCTGCATCAAGTCTCTAGTGAATACGATGGCTTATCTTCGATGTGAACGGCTACGTAAACAAACTCACTACTATGTGCATAACTGCACATATGTATGGCTCATTGTGTTATGACCTCCAGTTACTCGTCTTATACCTATCCACCATGTATGTGCATAAAGACTTAGTTATTGTGCCTGTAACATTATGAACATCTTATTTTTTTTATTGTTCATCCTATCTGCAGCTTCTTTACTATTCACTGATAAATTGAAATATTTTCTTCCAATAGTTACCAGTTTAAACAGAGTTCGTAATGTTTAGACTAAAGAAAAAATATAACATAAACTTAATAGAATAAAACTTTTCGACTAATCAACACCGCAGTAATGCATATTTTGCTGTCAAATTCGAACACATTATATTTTACCGTGGACAAACCGTTGCTTTTTTTGTTAGAAATGTTAAGCTTAATTGATTGAACATCCACCATAAACATTGATTACTGTTGGTTAATTATTGGAATTTCCTATTGGTATTTATTTACCGAAATTGTAACGAGGAAAGTTGCGAGCAAATGTTTCGCCCTATATATATCAAATCGTTGGGTTACATAAACCAAAATCCTTTCTTAGCCTTCAGGATTGAGTTTGCGTTACGAAATTGAGTTTGTGTTTAATTATGATTTTATAAATTGGAATATTATTAAAGGATTTTTCTGGAAATATACAAGGATTTGTGGTGAATGTGCAAGGGAAATAAGTATCAGTATAAATAATATCAGAGGAGACCAGACTGCATCGAGTGCATCGCGACGCAATACACTGATCCGCACTATGCACATCGCTACACATGTAGAGCATGACCTACCGCACCTACTGTCGGACGCAGACATCGACCGTTTACAAATGACAACATGGGGTTTGATATGAGATTTAACCGGAAAATATCAGCTTTCAATGGATCATTTAATGGACGTCTCGGTCTTGCATCCCGGCGCATTTATGTATAACCTCGTCCGGCACATAGTATATTGACATGAGAACAATTTTTTGCTTATCATTTGCGTGTATAATAATAAATCAAGTAAAATATCTAACTCCATGCTTCAATTTTTTATGCTCTAGTCATCTGGGCCCACGCCGCGGCGCCAGCGCAGTTCGATAGCGTTACGGTACTGGTCGTAAACTTACGATAAACGTGTTTTTGCCAAATAATCTTATCAATAAATTGTTGGTGAAAATATTTAAACAAACTTTGAAAACATGTTAAAAATACCACTGCGGTGTATAGTAATATTAAGTTAAACACTATACGTCTTCCTTGGTCTACTCTACTCTCTACTCATAGAATACCGTCCTCCCCAGATTTGTAACTTACGTTCCCGTAACTTCTCTTTTTAATATGTAGTCATTAATAATTCATTATTACAAGAAGGAAGTAGGAATAATTGTTTTAATTAATATGCTATGAAATGAGCCTGCAAAAAATCAGTAGCGTGACGAGACAATCTTTTTTACGCCGTCCGTTCGCGGTTTATATGCAGGCGCCACTGCCGCAACACTGTGTCTGAAAAGATTTCTATCTGGACAAATTTCCATATTTTATTAGATTGTATTGTTGATTGAATTGTGATGTTCAAATTTGTTTCTAGTTTAAGGGGTATTATTTCCATTATGCACTGCGCTGGCACATTGCTGGTTTCTGATAATATAATAGAAAAGAATGAATGCAGTAACCAGTACCTGCACAGTGTGCTAAAGCTTCGCCTTGGATGTTATTATATATATATATATATATATATATATATATATATATATATATATATATAGTCATTGTACTATGAACGGACTGAAGTTCGAAGAGAACCATTGGAATTTGAATAAAAATGCAATTTTAATATCACATGTGTGTTAACAAACATCCCTACAACCTCGCAAACGTTGCGGTTTAAATATATAGAATGTCTTGGTCTGGATCCAGAATTAGCATTATATGCCGAACTAACTAGTAAAGTGATCTAACTAACTTGTTTTGTTTATGCGGTGTGGTGTTTGTCTTTTCATAACATTAAACCTGTTACTTCGCTCTAGTGTAGTCTAAGTTAGGAAAACACTTGTATAACAGGCGCATACGTGTGTATTGATGTGTATGTTCACCAATGAAAACACAAAATTCATCAATCTCGAAATTCCCACGAGAGCGAAGCCCAGGGGCGCAGTTAGTGATTAATATATATGCACATGCGTTATTGTATGGAATTGTCTGCAGCGGCCTGTTGCGTCCGTGAATATATTTTCACTGTATCTAAAATATTCTAATGTTACAGAGTGTTTGTGCACGATCGCTACAATAACAAGAAAGAAATAAAAGTAGCCTGATTCATGCCAAATTCCAAATAACTAACCACACTACAACTGTCTCATCGCCAGTGGACAACAAGATGTGGGATCATTATTTATTATTCCTCCGAATCTCGTTGTTATTCCAATGTCGCCTTAAATGCAATTTCAAGGTTTCGCCGAGTTCTATTTCGTGAAAGATTAGCGAAATTTCAAAATAACTTGTTTGCCCTCTGATAACGCGAGATAGCGCCGCTCCTACGAGCCTCCGCCCCCCGCCTATCTAGATGCTATTCATCATAATCATTTCTTTCATCTTTTTTCTCTGTTCATTGCTGCGCATATGCCTCTCTTCCTATAACGCCTTCCTTCTTGTATTCTGAAAGAGCTTCTCTCATCCATCAGCTCATATTAGGTTTTATCATTCACTAAACGAATTACGTTCAAGCAAATAATATTATTATGCACTGGGGCATGAAAATTATTAATTTACGTAAATATGCGCGATCCAAAGCACTTAAGGCCGGTATAATTGTTGAGCACATGATGACGATACAGTAATTGTATATGTAGCCGAATTGGCACGTGTTATGTGATTGTGACGTCACATTGTGCGATCAACAACATCGCGTTACACGTGAAGACTTATTTGCTGCTGAAAAATGTGTTTGGCCATTAGTTTTATAATATGAGTCCATCAACTCTCAATATCATTGTGGCTATACAGAGGACTTTGTTGACAAATAATATCTTCGTTCGCAGCTGCAGTTCTTGCTTAGCCATGTCCAGGATTGAGACATTGAAACTGTGAGTCGAGGACCCTATTTTCACACAGAGTTCATCATAAAATTTCTAAAATTAAGCAAATTCATATCGAAAAATTGTTTATCAATCGTTCCGTTCCAATTGTAATTTTCTGTGATAGCAGTAACTGTGTTAAACCTATAAAATAATTGGAGAAAATAAATTAATAAATATATTAGGACAAATCACAGATTGTGCTAGCCCCAAAGTAAGTTCTAGACTTGTGTCATGGGATACTAACTCAACGATATTATATTTTATAACAAATACATATATAGATAAACATCCAAGACCCGGGCCAATTAGAAAAGATCATTTTCCATCATGAGCCGACCGGGGATCGAACTCGGGATCTCGGTTCAGAGGCAAGAACGCCACCGAGGCGCAGTGGTAAAGTTCTTGCCACTGCGCCACCGAAAAGTGGTGGTCGTCAAAATTTATGAAAGTAAATTCGATTATGCGAAAATCGATCCTCAGGTTGTCGGTAAAACAGCATATTTATATTTGTTATAATAATAATGAGTAAGAGGCTGCAAATGAAATAAGACCAATGACCAGGTCACGTCCTCGGATAAAACAGTTTGAACCTTTTATACCATATGTAACATTATCCTTACATATTATAAAACAAAGTCCTTCGTTCGCGATAAACTCAAAAACTACTGCACGGATTTTCATGCGGTTTTCACCATTAGATAGTGTGATTCCTGAGGAAAGTAAACCTTCCTAATAGGTAGTTAGGTGTATAATTTATTATGTTTTACTCGAGCGAAGTCGGGACGGGTTGCTAGTGTGGCTATAACTTACTATTATAGCATAACTTACATAATACATGTGTAACATATAAATAATAATAAAATGCTTTAGAACGAATTCTATCTTAGTACCGAGCGTTGTTTACTTTTCTAATTACAAGTCGTGCACGAAATAGACGGCCGTGCGGCTCAGGTTTAAATTTATCTCGCCCTATTTTCTAAACAATCGTGGAAATAGGTCATGGGGTTGCTCGTTTAGCGTGGACACCCTATCTAGGCGAGACTGTGGGGTGGGCAATTGGTAAACTGAAGAAACTGTTACACGATCTAAGGTACTTATATAATTTGTATATCTCGTGACAATGCTAAAATTAGCTATTACTAGTCTATTTATAAAACACGCTAAATCTAGATAAAACACACCTACACTGTAATAAGTTCCTTGAAAAAGTTTTCAACTCTCTACTTGTATAGAATTAACAGCCAACGGGCATTTTTCTCGCAGTTTATGTAAAACTTTGTTTTCGCTAACAAATCAATTAAAAAACTAATTTGCTCAATTCGTCTCTGATATGATATTGATATGGCAAGGAACATTCCATTGATGGTTATTACACAGGCATAAGTAGCGCATTTACTTCTCGTCTGTATCTTTACAGACATGTCAGTATCTTCTACCTAACTCAGGTGGGCCGGTGCAAAAGTATGTTCAGGGTATGCTTCATGATTTCGAAAACAAAAGTGGTGTCTCTCCGCGAACAATGGCTCATTTCCTTGTATGTGCACACAGAGCAGGTGTTTGAGCACTCAGAAGCAGACACGAGCCTGACCTGATACTGATAGTATCCACAAGTAAAGCAATTCGGCGGCATTTTTTGTGGAAGACATAATTTTATCTGTTCTCACGATCAAATGCTCCCAAATGCCAGCGACACGCAATGAAGAAGTAGATAGATATTTATAGGACCCCGGCCTAATTTATTAATAAATAACATTTTTATAATTCTTATACCTGAAGTTATTTCTCTTATGATGGACCTGGAGGTCGCGACAGTTTGACGGCACCGACTCACTACACTACCACGGGCTAACAACCTTCTTGCTGTTGTCGGATGGGTCGTCGACCGCCGCTCGTCATTTTCGTTCATTCCAATTAGAAGCTCTAGGAGTACAAGCCTACAGACACCCCAAATGGCCTCTCTAGCCTTCAACCCAAATTATTAAACCGTACACCCAATTTAGTAGATATTAATTTTCCTAAAATTACCGAGATTTCAGTACCTAGGCACATGTGCAAACTTTGCACTAGCGCTCCACTTTGCTTTTGCGTTCAATGTCAGTGTATCGGCTAATTTTATCACGTTTCGCACACGCTACATAACTATCTTGTTTGATGAGGCCAAACGACCGTTTGTTTTGATTTCGTGTACCCGAAAATATGAAGTGTTTTGCTCTTTCGTTTGTGTATTTTTTATTTGTTAAAGTTTTGTCACTGAAGTCTTATCGACCATGGTTGTCGGATTAAGTAACCAGTAAGTATAAACTAATATTTATTTTAAGTCAATCTTGAGATCTTAAAATAGACTAAAATTAGTTTTGATTATTCAGACATGATTATGGTACTTTATAATGTACACATATTTTTGCTAGTATACAAAGATAGGTAAAGAAAAAGTAAGTAAGATAAGACTAAATAAATAATATTTATTCTGAATAGGCTACACACCTGATCCTAGGTTTCTTAAAGTTGTTTTACATCATTAGAATATTTGTTTATGTAAATTACGAGACGCGGAATTAGACAAAAAAACTGAATGATTTTATACTAGTTGTTCACCGCGAACGTAGACCACGCGAATATAATAAATTTTGATGAGATTTTACAAAATTTTGAATATTTCGACAAATCGACTTAGCCGATTTTGATGTCCCACGAACTTAAAAATTCTATTGACAGATCCTACATACATCAGACCAACGGTTCGAAACTCATTTATTTATCCTTTCATCTCATTTATTGTTTAAAATTTTATATAAAAGGTTAAAAAGACATATAGTTATATGTGTACTTAACTTCTAGATGCAATAAAATATACATTCAATCAAATATCTCAAAATACCTTTTTCAAAGTTACAGTCTTTTGGCTTCACACGGCAGCGCGTGCCGTGTTCAACAATACATATATATAGGTCTATATCTACATATACCTACATAAAACAATTAGGCGTACGTATTTTTTAATTCCATGATATTTAAGAATCTATTCATTCAATTTATGTGCTGTAAAGGACAAAATTTATCTTCATGAAATTATCTTGATGATGAAATAACTTTTAATCATAAGGATTGATATGCTTGTGTAGTAATAATTGTCAAAATGCACCTTTTAATTTACATTATCTTTTTACATATAATTACTTAATTATAAAATATAGATGTATATATTGTCGCGGACTTTTTTATGGATCTACTAAAAACCTATATTTTTGTAGTACGTTATATACATGGATAATTAACAGCCGAGCCAGCGCGCACGCACGTATAGATTTTCGGTAACGTTTTTTTTTTTTCGGATTACTTTATAAGTTTTAATTGATATGGCTGAAAACTAATTTATTTCAAAATAAATATATGCATAGCAATCTCTGATAATATAGCTTTCTAATGGTAAAAGAATTGTTGAAATCAGTTTGGTAGCTTCGGAGATTACCCCGCCTCAAACATACAAACTCACCTCGCGAACACATTATTTTATAATAAATTCCATTGGCAGATCCTACATACCTTTTAAATTTCATGAAAATCGGACCAACGGTTCGAAAGTTATCGCGTTACAAACGAACATACATACTTACATACAAAAAATGTATTTTTGCCCCAAGTAGAATGTGTCAATAATTGAGTGCATATTTATATTACATTTAGCCCTTATCTCCTCGTTTTCGTTCATGCCTCCAAGGATTTTCCATTTGCATGCAAACGGTTTTATCAAGTTGTGGGCGTTTTCCTGTTTACCGCCGCCTGAGATAAAGAATTTGAATATTATAGACACGTGCGTAACAACACTAACAACTCGATAAATGTGGCCTCTGGAATCTTAGCCCTCAAGCTCTGCGTACTACTACTATGAGGAATAGAGACGTGAAAATACTTAGGTTTAGGTAGCACGACTTTTCGAAAGGATGACGTTTTCCTTTGTAAAGATAAGTTTCAGTTGACGTAAATACAAATATTGGGCACAGTAAACCTTTGCACGTAACGATTGACGTTGAACGTGTTACAAATTTGTTAAAAGGGATCATAGGTTTCGTGAATAATCATGACTATCGGAAATTGTTGAAAGAATAAAATTTTACGAACATCAATAACACATTTCATTAACAACTATTTGTGAAATGTTGCGAATAGGTACTAGTAATTTGCCTGTAAAATTGTAGACGCACTTCCTCCCGAAATTAAAATAATATAGCTATGACGAGCTAGACGTAGAGATTCCCTATGAGAGCCATATTATAGATGGAACTGGACTAAAATAAGAGTATTCTTATAATATTTGTACACAGCACAATCTAGTTCGTCATTTTTAGTCTGTTAAACCAACAGAACCCTCGGAGCAGCTGTCCATTTATTTACTTACGACATTGGCGATTTAGAAGTACATAGACAAATGGTGGTAACGGGTTGACACGTGCTAGTGGTGGCGAGGTGAACGCGCGGGCGATCACGACACGGGCTTACGATTTTCACTGCTATTTCCGCAAGTGTTGTTTTGCTGAGGCCCCGATCGGGCGGGCTTGGACGTCATTCTTACCTCACTATGCCTTGCCATCTCCTCCGAATTAGTTCGTCTTCCACAAATCTTTCAGAAGATCTTGATGCCGGTTGTCTTATTACCCCCAATATTTTCAGCAGGTTTTCAGCCAATGATCATGTTTTCCTAAGTAACCGGAAAAGAAAGGAAAGTATTTTACCATTGTTACTAAGTGTTTACATTGTACCCTATAGCTTACTTTTTTTCAAGCGTTTTGACTTTTTTCATTTCGGCTTTTAACCTCAGGATATTGTGTTTTCTTTAGATAAATAAAATTGATGGAGATGGATGGATAAAATTGAGGAGGAGGAAACATTAAGTGGAAGAAAGTAGTTTGCTTTTTTAAGGTGTCCATACATTTCGCTTGCCTATGTTAAAGTTTGCAATAAAAATTTCATTGAATATTGCTTTGTTTTACCAGCTGAGTGAGCGCAGGCACGTCACACACTTGTCATCAGACAAAACAAACATACACGCACAGCGCCCGCGCAGTCGGCGACTCTTTTATAGGGGGACGCAAGATCTGACGGAAACCCACAAATATCTAACAGCAAATTCATATAATATCTTATTCGTAATATTCGACCATATACTACTTTTCTTCTGCTAGCCAAGTTTTTCAATTTAATCACTATTCAGTTAAGACAAATCACTTTCGCCGATGCTGCATGAAATTTCAAATATTTCGCGAGTGCCTGCAGGTGGAACAACAGCCTAAGAAAATACTCTTGAACCGGTCTTGGAAGTGTGAGGAGAGCGGCGCGGCCGGGGCGGGGCGGCCGGTGGGTGGTTACTAGTGAGAGGCTTGCAATCTGCAGTGTGCATACCGAACGCATTCCATGACTGGACCCGACGGACGACCTAACCGCGGTCTCACTCAACTATTTATATTCACTACGAGAATTAATTACTTGCGATTGACATTCCTCTGTTTGACGTGAACATGAAAACCGATATTTCCTAGCGTTCACAGATCTTCATTATGTGAATTAACCTGACTTGACTGATATGACGCAATAACATCTTTGTTGTGGTATTCTTCTCTTCATGTTGATATATGTATACTCAATTGTTCATTTACGCGGTAAATGAAATCGACAAAACCTGTCAAACGTCGCCTTTTAACAACAAACAACTCGACAACCCACCTCCGGATCCGTTTGATGTAGCGAACAGTTTGTTTAATAACTGAGTTCTGTGATATTTCGCGAACTGCCTGGTTATTATTGTCCTAGACTTATGACTATATAAAAAAAACCTGTCCACCATTACAATAAACAACTCTGGTCCTCATATTTTGTCATATCAAATCGTTGATGATAATAGCCCTCACTTAACTTCACATTTAAAATACATTGCAATGCGAATGAAATGAATAATAAATATTGGGAATGTCATCACAGAGGGGTTGCTTCCCCTGATCAAGTCGAACCCCTCTGCATGCTTCCGGAGCTGGGTCGTCGACCGAACGCTCACGACCTTGACGGTATGCATGCAGTCCCTTTCACATCTTTCTATCGTCCCATAGTGATCGAAGCCCCATAAACTCTGAGATGTATGTACAGCGCGAGATTTCTCTTTTCACTTAGCGTGGTGACTGGTCTTAAATTCGCGCCATATATGTTGCGGGGTTGAGTAACTTTGTGCATTGTCTATCAATGATATTATAATAATTTGATATCAGATCGACGGCGCACTTTAATGAATTGGTCCGGCATTCGATCAGCGGACCGTTAATGAGTCACCAGCACCGGCCGGCTGCGACGTAAACAAGCGGAGTCCGGAGCTACGCCCTCCGAGGCCACGCGCAAATAAACGCGCCTCACATGGGTGTATCGCCAACTGTTTAGTTCGCGACGCAGCACGCAACACCACGTGACTGCAAAATAAAGACACTGTAGAACAGAAACTTCATATTCTATGTTTTTTTCCTACTGTATTACTTCCTACTGTGCTTATCTTGGTATTTTCTGTCCCCAGTGTTATACTTGATATTTAAATACTTAACTAAACTCGTATTACACAATATTTAGAAATTCTATTTAAATATACCTAGGTACTCGTTTAAACTGGTATGGACTGGACCCCGTATTTGTGGACTGGGAGTGCCCCAACGCCTTTTATGTTCAGAACACAAAAATACCACCATTAAAAATCCAAAAAGCGTATTGCATAGAAGATAACGCTATACCTAATATATACACTTCACAGAGCGTTTAGATATAAGGCGTCTTAAGTGAATGCTTCATCAAGCTGAGGTCTTTTGTATGATTCAGGTAGATTTCACCTGAGAGTTTCCGATTTAGCCTCATTTAAAACCCATAAAGTAGCAGCAGGCCCAAAGAAATGTCGATTTCAAACTAAGTTTCTGTATCTTCCGTATTTTATTACGTGCGTGACACTTCCGTCATACGTCGTTTCCGACGGGACCGTCGTCGCACGAACAACATACCAATAAGTACTTTAAAAATATACTTGCAAGACGACATTCTATAATGGATATATATGTAACTTAATTTCCTTAATCAGCAGATAAACAAAAAGTGTGTTGTTGACTACAACACACTTTTTGTTTACAACTTGTAGCAATCAACGAGTTATAACAAGTAGGTATGCCTACCTAGGTGTACTTTAATGTTGAGAGTTTATATGTTTATAACTCGCCCTCACTTCTATTGCCGTACTACTCAAGGCTAAAATATTGTGAAATAATTAATGCAAATCTCTTTGTCTATAATTTAATAGAAGTTGCAAGAAATAACAAAAATAACAACAAATTAAAAGCTCAGAGTTTGAATCATAATGAAAAACCCAATTAAGTCAATTTCTATTCGTCCGTCATAGAGGTACTAAATGCTAAGTTTCTGTATATTTGTAATCGCTCTGTTTTCGCCGGGGTTATTTTTCCTTTTACATATTCCCTTGCAAAATAATTGAATTTCAATTTGATATCGGTATTAACTAAATAGAACGGTTCACACTAGCTTCTGCACCAGGTTACCAGTCGGTCCAAGGGCAATAATAGTATTTTTTAAAGTGGCAAACAACTAATTCCATTCGGGCCAATTTACGTCTATTCAGCCGTTTAACATTCATCAAATTGAGTTATTAAAAACGCGTGTGAACATCAAGCATGCATGACGTATCGCAAACCGTGTCGTGATGGCCATCAATTTTGAGAATTGCCTGATATTGGACTATATTCTACAGATGACATGTATTATTTTGTGGTGTTAGGTGGCCACTATGGAAATTAACGGCTTTTATATGAAATTAAATTGGAAGTCGTTGACTAGGAAGTATGATAAATTGATACTTGATTGATTGAATATCGTTGAAAAAAATTAAATATTGAAATCAAAGTGAATCATCAATCAAATATTTCATAAAAATTGCCATACAATATGCAAACAATTTTTCTAGTAATAGTGACCTACCTCGACAGCACTAACCCTTGTTGAAGGTGATTTTTTGAAGTAATTTCCGAAGTGTATGTGAGTGATTCATTCAGGCCTATAATAGTGATCGTGAGGAAGAAGTTTGTTTGGCACGCTTTTGCCTTAATCTATAATCTGGGAAGCCTTCTGATCTAAACTCGTATAGACCAAAAATCTGGCGCTTGAAGCGCCAGATTTTTGTAGCATACGAGGACTTCTTGACACTCGACACAAAAAAGGAGTAAGATTCATATGGCCCGAGGGCACCTAAGGACGATCTTCGATTGTAAACTTTGTATAATGAGTTGTATTTTGGTATTCGGGGTCCTAAATATGTATTTAAAATACATATTTAGGACACATTTTAATTGCCTTTTTTATGTTATTTGGCGCTGACAGTGTAGCCCGTACTTTAGATTTCGTATCTGATATGTGTATTTTGTAATTGCCTATTTCTTCCACATTTATATATTACACATTGGAATGATTTCATATACTTCAATTTAGCCTAACATGGAAGGTAATGTCGTGCAAGATTTAAGAGGAACGGATCTAGTGGTCTGGCAGACTCGGTTTTGGCAGGCGGGTCACGTGCGGTACCGGGCCTGCGTCGCGCCACCACTTTTATTACATTCCCCGAATAAATGTCGTCTACATAAAGCCTATCCCATCCTGTTTTTACATGATATACATACCTACGTTTTATTGGGGTCGACATCCAAACGAAATTCTGTGAGGTTTTGATTTTGTTGTGTTGTAAAATATTTTTTCAACTTACGCAGAATTCAAAGATTTAGACTGTACGATGTGTACTGTGGAAGTGCAAGAATACTCTTTTCTAAATAAAATTACATTTTAATTAGATTTGAATAATCCATATTTAGTCAATATCCAAGTCAAGAGACCTTTGTTGAAAATGTCATAGATTGGTCATATAAAATGCAATATGTATTTAACATTAGAAGACCCTGAAAACTAGCTAAACTAGTATTATGAAAGGTTAACTATAAATAACATGCTTGTTAAAATGTTAGGTATGCTTTCTTCTCCACATAGTATGAAGTTACGGTTTTTTCCGTTTTATTGCGTCATAAACGCGGTTCCGTTCTGACGTAGTCTCGAATGTTATGCCATGACCTGTGGATGTGTGTACATTTGTTTCATGGCCTCATATACTGTGTTCGGTTCCTCTGATCGGGCAGCGACCTCTTGTAAGCTCGACTGATGAAGATGTGATTTTTTTTATCATTGGTATTGAGTTCAGATTGTCAATACATACATTTATTATTGAAGAGATTTCTTGTGCCTTGAGCGAATGTACTGTATTTTTATTGTTATTCACACGAAGAACTAGTACCAAAGACAATTCTGTGGGTAACAGTAATACACTGTAAATGATGCATCGCATCCGCAATGAGTCTGAGGACAGTACCTGAGTACAGTATCCTGAGAGGATACAGTAATAAAATTAAAATTCAATTGATCATTCCTTTTTAAAAATCGATTAGAATGCACAATTTCTATGACAGTATATAGGTATTTATTTCTGTAAGAAGACATGAAGAATTCATCCATTCAACAAACTTGTTCACATTACCTTCAGAAAGTAGTAAATAGCAAGGATTACAGGTATTCGGCATTCACTGGTGCCCTTAGCCCTGTACGACAGGATCGTGACTCGAATGTTAGTCTTCTGTCCTTCCTTCTTGATTATTGAATTACGATTAAGTAGATGATACAAACAATGAATTTGTATTCTTACCTAGACTTTTTCTATTTACATTATTACCTACATTATTACTACGTATGAAAATTTACCTTTATAACGTGTCTAACTGTGTATTTGTCTGTGGCATCGTAGCTCTCAAACGGATGAACCGATTTTCGTTTAGTTTTTTTTTGTGTCATAGATAATTTAATCCCGAGTGTTCTTAGCCATGTTTCATGAAAATTGGTTCAGTCGTTGTCGCGTTCAAAAGTTGTAGCGAAATGAATATTGAAAATAGTTTTTTTTTTAAATTTGTGTAACAAGTAAACTTGTAAACTATTACTATAATCAACTACTTGTTAATGCTTTGAAGGAAAATCTTTCTCGTCTTTTCAATTATTTTTTTTATTCAAGGGCACTCTTCATAGATGATTTTCGTCTGGTCCGGGTAAGTTTAATAAAATTTTATGAATTTGTTTACAGATATCTGAATGTGATATCTTATACTACTGAAGAGCCGACCCCGAGCGTTGGTGTGACAAAAGCGAAGACCACGACTATAAATATTATTTACGAGCGGTTTATCGACACTCAATTATTAAAATGGACACAACTGAATATATAATATCTAGGCAATTATGCGCTGCGTTCGTTCTATGCCCTTATTTACGTCGTCGTCGTATCGCTTTATGGTTCTTTCCTTGAGGATTTATCTCCTCAATTACCTAAAATTGAGCAGGTTTCCTCTTCTACATTTTTTCTTTATCTATTAACTCTTATCGAATATGTTATGAACTGGTGCCAGGTTTTATTAAAATGTTTTATTCTACCTACCGCCGTCTAATAGCAATTAGTCCCATACAGCTAAATAGTCAACCAGTGTGTTTTTTTTAACCGGAAGCAAGTGATGACCCGTGAGTCAGATTGGTATACAAACTCATGTGGCACCAGTAGAATTTGCACCTGAGATCTTTCGATTACAGGTCTTCGTTTTAACCACTGAACCACCGCTTCAGACTTACTACGTTAAAATGCGTCTACAATCTGCGGTATGACCAAATTGATAATCTACACTTAAACCTTATTACGGTGTAAGTACCAATAACGTACACATTCCATGTAGTAGCGAACAGTAGTGATCAGTGATGCTATCAACATGTTTGATAACGTAATCAGATCAGATATACAACACGCAAACAAACAAATTACGTAGCGCTCGTGTTTCTTATTACATACAATGTTAGTTTCAGTTTCATCCGTCTGCGATTTGTCTTGCTTGCCAATGATGGCGTAGACCACACGGCTATCTTGATGAGATCGTTCGTGGTCGGAGACAGTGACGTCCGTGTCCGTTCATTGACGCCGGATTGCCTTGCTGATTGGCCGACGTCTATATTAGCTACATCTATATTATTTGTACTACACAATGTATAAAGCACGTGTAACAGCCTCATTGTCATATTTTTTCATTATTATCGCCACATAATTTATGTTTAGTTGCGTATTCACGAATATTTCTGTTTTGTTTTCTGGGTTATTATTTTGCAGAGCGCAAATAATGCAAAGATGCATGTTTATTTAGCTAGTATGTTTGTATTAAAATTATATTTTTTTACAAAAAAGCAATTTGAAATCCAAGATTTCATTATTAGATATTTCTTTTTTGCAAAATTTTGCATACTCTCATTATTTGCATAACTATTTCTGTTTTGGTTGGCGAAAATGCTAAATGCCAGAAAGAGAATGTTTGTGGCAAAGTGTTGTTCTGAATTTAGATTACAAAAGGATACTGTTGTAATCTAAATTCAGAACAACACTTATTTCACTCCAATAGATATACTGGAGTGAAATAAGTGTGTAATTAAAATTGTATAATAATAAATAGCGTAATACAGACAACAATAAGAAAGAAGATGGTCGATGAATTGGACGTTCACAAATTAAACAGAGTACAGAAAATAGTGTGTATTATTTATAGACATCAATAACATAAACATGTAACTTAAAAGAAAATAAGGTCCTTGCTTAATTGTAATGTTTATGATTTGCACATCAGCAGGAAGGAAGACACGTTGATGCATATTTATTTTTAATTTGATTTCCTTTATTTTCCGTCTTAGATTTCAACTTGCCTGAGAATTGAACTTAAAGAATCTTAAATAGAACCTCCTTTTTCAATCAATTTAATAATGTTGAATTCTAGTAAATACATATGGGCTTCTTCTACACATTTTGTTTTATATCTTGGTCGGTGGACGAATACGCCATGTGATGTGTGTGAGGCGAGCGCGAGAGACCATTGATATTATGTTCATTCACAAACCGGAAATATAAATCAACGTAGCGCGACGCTTCACACTCTGTTATACAAACTAATATATTTCCTAACTAGCGATCGGCTTATGGTTTTTATCAGAAACATGATAACAAAACAATATTAAGTTGCTTCATGATTATAATCTCTATTTTCGAAATTGAACGTCTCGAACAGTTTGAAGTTTACACTACATTCTTCGCATCTAGAGCGCAAAATTTTTGAATAATCCCACGTTCCGATTGTTTTGCTAATAGAGCTAAGACATTCCAGTGCCGGAATTGTTTTTGATTGGATTAGCTTCGTCGAATACCAGTGCAGCAGACGGCTATTGGTGCTCTGGTCTGATGAGCGGTCGGGCTAGATTCAGCAGACAACCGGTACTATTTGCAGTGAAAGTGCAGTGAGTCACGCGCGAGCGTCATGCATGCACTGCCGGAAATAGTGACGGAGAGACGCATGAGCATTGTGCGCTCTGGAACCCACGGATGTATTTCATGCATCTAGACTGCGTCCTACTGCTCTATTTTACATTAAAATGATCAAGTCAAGCTGCCGTCTACGCGACTTGACCATTTCCTCAAATTTCTATTGAATTTTCCTCAAACAAGTGCGCTTTGATCGCACCTCTGTAGGCTTCAAAATGTTTCTGAGCTCTATTGGAACTTGTTGTGTTGCAGGTTCGACTTCGAGTGATGTCATCGTTAGGTGTTGATTGTCTTTGTGCAGTAACACAGCTTCTGGTGGTCCCATGTGGTCTCTATCTGAAATAGCAACACTTTATCGTTCGATATTACTAATCGATTACGAAACTTACGATCGATGCCGTAATAATAAGCTACTATGCTGTAGTATGTGCTCCAGTGCGGCTTATCGTGCAAAATGCAAATAGATAACAGCTGTATACGATAAAATGCTAGAATGCAGATATGCAACGCACGCGTCTCTTCAATCACTGATTTTTATTTATAGAATCTCTGCTTGGTTAATTTTAATATAAACATGATGCGTTTTTTAACCCTATATTACGAAGTAATACATAGGTAGAATTTTCATACACAATGTTCTGTCTATTTATTTCGCTTTTATTGTACGGTCCAGCTGAAAAACAAGAGTCTCATTCTGCTTTGTTTTTGCTAGTTCCGGGCTAGGGCTGCATGCAAGGAAGGGGCGCGGGTGTAGGGGCGGAGGCTGTAGTAGCGGCGTAGTAAGCGCGGTGTAGGGGAGCGGAGTGCGGGGAGCGCGTGCCTCGCGTTCAATATTTTGTTCAGTAGGTAGGTACTTGCAGTGCAGCAGGCCTGGCTCGAGTAATGGGAATGCTGTTATCGATAGGTATTCTTCCGAACGTTGAATGTTATTAAAATAGTTCAATATCGACTGCATTTCCTTAGTTAGTGAACACTAGATAAATAATTTAATTGTTTTGTTGTTCACTAACTGTATTCATCATATTTAATACTTAATGTAAAAAAATCACAACAAAAGTATATACAATGTTTAATAATATTAACTGAAATTATTAAGAATATCTTATATTTAATATAGTTTAATATTGTTCCTGATGTAAGATGAACCAATTTAAGGGCATATCTCTGAGGATTGACTTTTCAGAATCTGAATTCCGAAAGATTAATCTAATTTCAAAAGAACAATCCTGTAATCATGTTTCCTTCCCCCAAAATCTAGTGGACACGTTTAAGAATTTTTTTTACGTTCTTCTAGAACCCAAAATCGTACATAATATAATATTATTTTAATATATAATTATCTCGATTTTCTTATGGTAAAGAAATTCCGGGTTGCAGCTGTTAGTTACATTGAATATCGTACGTAAAATATAAAATCGATATGAAGATAGATGACACAACGTTGCGTACAATAACATTCCGTACTATAAATACTCGCTGGGTGTGTAAAGTGACCGGCGGTGGGTGGGAACGGGTGATGCGACGAGTTCATTTGCATCGCGATGCACTGCGATGCACTGTCTGCATGATTGTGTGATGCTTGTGCCTCATCGTCCTGATAGCCCCGCCGCTCCCAGTGCGGCGCGCCGCTCCGCTTTGCCACTGGCTGCATGTTTCATTGTAGTGTGTTTCGAAGTCTGTACTTCAACTTTTTTCAATTTTATTTCTCGTAGAAATTAACGAGCAATCGTTTTTATTTTGATATTATACCTAGTATATTATTAACGATACTAATAACGAAAAGCAAAACCAATGAAAAAACGTAGTATGTGTTAAATAAAAGTCACTGTAAAATAAATGCTAATAATATTTTTAATTTGTTATTGCGTCAATAAACATCCGAGTGAATTGTGGTTTTCCAACTATGCAGGAAAATTAAAAACAATCCCGGGTTTTTTAGACACGTATCTAACGTAGCGAACTAATCTAGGCTAGTAAATTCTTATGTGGTATATTAATATTGACTTTGAATAGATTTGTTATACATGTCAGACATGGGTTGTCGTGTCACTCAGTTATTATGTAGTTAATATTTACACACATTGGAGCACAGTACACATTTCTTTCTTCTTCTGTTTTATTTAATATGTATAACGAAGTTAAAATCAAGAAAGTTGTCGAATAGTTATATATTAAACACTGAATATAAGATTCAAGTATTTATAAATTATTTTTGACATATTTGAATGAATGATCTTTTTACTATCAATAACAAGTGAGGAATACTACAAGTGAGGAATTCAGCCGCATCGTAAATGCTTTTTTGCAGTATTGTTTACGTTGCATTGCAGCAGGCCGCCATGTTTGATATATTTCCCGCGGTTTAGCGCGTTTTATGTAACCAGTGACGTGCGTGAGATTAGTTTAGAGTGGTTTAAAGTTAGTGTAGAAGCTCACGTGTACATACAATACCAGTCAATAAATGTTTCTACAGTGAATGAAAAATACTGCTGTGAGCAGTGTAGTACGATTTTTGAGGCATGTCAAATTGTCATGACCTTTGTTGTTGGTCCGTAGTCAAGACAAATACGTTTTCATTTAAAATTCCATTTCGTATTGAGACCTAGCTCTTAAATTGATGAATTCGGTGGAGTTCCTTCTATTTATTCATTTCAATCTTCTTCATACATTATGATGCTTACGATTTTCATGATATTCTTTTATATGTTTCATATTGCCTTCCTGGGCTTTTCCTTCAATGAAAGGGCTTCGTGTTGTATCGAGTGACTTAGCATTTAATCTCTATTACTTTTAATAGTTTTAATATGCTGCATTTTCTCCTACTCTATTTAAGACATCTTCGCTTTTATTCTTTCCGTCCAGCTGTTCTTTTCCAATTTGGCAAAAGTTGGAAAAGATTAGACCGAAGAGTAGTATAGAAAGTAAAGATTATATCTAAAATACTGGCTAAATATAAATAATCTTCGATCAAGTCTATTTAGTTTTTAAAAAATTTAAAAAATGTACTTATTCTTATCATATTGATATTAAGTAGCTACAAGACAAATAGCGAATTGATCAATTACCGCAATACCATGTGGTGAAGAATTGCTCCCCAGGGGGCCATTAGCGAGGCTAATGATTGACTTGTCCGCGAAAACAATAACAATTCCATTAATCCCTATTAAGTGATAAGTACATTTGTATTTGTGCCGATCTGTGTTTACTAAATATAATTTAGTTTTTGCTCGCGGTTCCGCTCGCGTGAATTTCCTGCGGCGACAGTTTTTTTCCAGAAGGAATGGTGCCCTATTTCGGCCTTCCACATTCAGGTTCAAGTTCCTTTGACTTGTTTGATTGAGAACTAAGAAGTATTTTAGCTGTAGGCAACCATCATATTGCCCTAGATGTCAGTCATCAGTGCTTGGAACAAGTGGGTCACTTGTTTGTGTTAGATCAGACAGAATGCCGAGTATTTGCTAAAAACGCCCAGTTGTAATTAATAGGTCAATGTTGCGCCTGAGATTCTGTGACAATGATGGTGACGGAATTCATGAAGATTTTGCAATTATAGAAAACCAGCTGTGACCGCAGCTCCGTCCGCGGTTAGCAATGTTTGACTTCGGGTAATTAACTATTATATCTCTTTCAAATTTCATCAACATTCAGCTACGTAGCCGTGAAAGCGTGACAGACAGACTTTCGCAGTTATAGTATTAGTATGGATTTAAAAACAATCGTTATTCGCTTACTCGTCGATGTGCCATGTCATTGCTCATTCATAATAGTATGTGTGTATCTAAACAGTTAAACAGTCGGTTTGTTTATGAAGACATCTGTTTGAATAGACGACCCTGGCCCCTAATATTAACTTGTATTATAAATAACTTATCAATGTCCCATATTCTAAAAGCATCCGCGCATTTTGCATAAACACGCCTTTCCTTGACATTAACATTTACATCACTTTTGTTTATCCACCTGTTATGAAATAACTCCTAGTCTGTGTCTCTGTTCAACGATCTATTCTCCAAATGTCCGTATCTTCTAAATATAATTTTAAGCTATAGCCAAACATTCGATTGAATCGTTTCTTTACTTGCTATTTTAATATTAAAATTTTTCCTCTTTTATTTTCATTCATTCATATTTTAGTTATTTGACGAGATGGCAAAAGATTTAATTCCAAAATAATTTGCGCGTGATAGTTATTGCATGGCGCTATTTAATATCATTGGTGAAACTTGTTACTGATGATTCATTGCATATCTAACAATCTATTCATGGGTACAGTGTCCTATATTAACACTAAGCGGTGGTGGTCTAGCGGTTAAGACCCCCGCCTGTGCTAAAAAGTTCCTAGGTTTCCTAATTCTCTTCTCTCGTGTGCTAATATGAGTTTGTATAACAATCTGACTCTGAATAGTATAGGCCGCCACTTGCTTCCAAAGAAGAAAGACATTGTGAGGAAACCTGCACATTAGTTGACTATTCAGTTCACTAGTGAGTATTCTACTTGTCACTAAATTGCGGTACTTAGCAATTTGAGCAAATACAATTACACATTCGATAAAAAAGAAAAGAGATTAAAAGCTTTTTTTGTTTGTTACAGTATGCTCTTCGATGGACATTAGGAATTCCCCTGAGAACATGATCAACAAGCTCAGGGGGTGCCGGGTGATCGAGGGCCAGCTCAGCATCGTCCTCATGGAGAAGGTTAACGCGACCAACTTCAAAAACGTTAGCTTCCCAGAGCTCAGGGAGGTCACTGACTACATTTTGATATATAGGTACTTACATTTCTTTTGTCTCATCCATTTTAAGATATACAACTGCTCTCTCTCTCTCTCTCTCTCTTCTATGTCTGTGTGTTCTTGGTTGCGTTCTGGGCTATGACGCCGCGTAAACCAGAGTCAGCGAAAAAATTAATTCAAATTTTTGAAGATTCGGCTATGATTACAAACCGCCGCCGTCCGGCCGCCTGGCTGGCTGGCTACCGTCAACCCAACTTGGGAATGCTTTTTTAGTCTATCATTTGCCTAGGCTATGTGTCGGTCGTACTTGGTCGCTTCTTACGATATCCACGGATGGATATAGAGTAGTCCTATTCTAGAGCATGCCAAGAATTTTAGATAAGTTAACTCCGCCGCTATATGCAGTTCTCATATTTGTTACTTCTTAAAATATTATGTTGCACTGAGAATTGTCTTTAGAGTTGCCTTTTGGTTTAATGATAAACTTACGAAAACAGCCGGTACTATGCCGTACACGTCCAAATTATACCATTATTTACATTTAGTCGCTACATCAAGAGCTTGATAAGATGTTTTTTTGTTTCAGGGTTAAGGGCGTCCGTAACCTCGGTGACTTATTTCCCAACCTTACCGTAGTTCGGGGTATGCGACTGTACAAGGACTACGCTATTGTTATATATGACAACGAGCATATAGAGGTAAATGTCGTGAATCTTTCATTTTCGATAAATTATGGGACTCTTTCCGCAACGCATCTCCTTCGAATTTGCGGTCGATTGATTGAACGTTTCATGTTGTTTGATTTTTTTTTACTAACTATAAGTATAATTATACATGTTAGTTAGAAAACACTGGTTTCATCGAGTAATAATATGTATTTTATTTCCAGTCTTTGGGCCTACGCTCGCTGACGCGCATCATGCGCGGAGGGGTGCGGATCCAACACAACGACCGGCTCTGCTACACGGACACAATCGACTGGAGCAAGATCGTCGCCAGGGACATGGAGAACGTCATCATTAGGGTGATTATTGTTGTCGTTTTTATATTTATATGGTGTTTTTATAAGTCCCGTTAATGTGTATATAGTTATTAAAGTGGTTATTCAGAAATTTGACCTTTCTCACGTTAAAGTACCTTCATCCTACTGCATTTCATAATGTCCACTGCTGACAAGAAAAGCCGAAGAAAGTTCAGGGTCGACAGACTACATGCACGTGCACGTGCTAGCTGTGGTGATGCAAGCGTCCATAAGCTACTTGCTCGATGCTATACAGAAAAGGAAAATTCATTATTAATTACGTTTTTTGGCCAATCTAAAACAGTACTAATACTGTTTTATGATTCTATGATTGGTTTCCCGGCAATTAGCATGTAATAGACATTTTACTTGCATTTTCGCACATTTTATAGACCTAGATCTAGTTAGTATACTTTAATTATTATCATCTGTGGTACCAACATTGCGGTTGACCCTTATGCGTACTATGGTCTGGGCTGTAGTGCCTAATATCTGCTGTTCGCAATCTGAAGGCGTGGGATTTCTTTGTTATTAGTTCCGGCCCCGACCGCTCTCAACTCTCTGTAATATATTTTGGATGTAGGTATTTCATAACAGCTGGTACCGTTATATCCTAACATCTGTTTAGTGCGTTCAGAAAGAAATATTAATTTTTGTACCTAAGCGTAAATAAATGATTTGTGGTTAACAAATAAATGATGGTAATGCATATTTTGGACATTGAGAATTAAATTGAACTATGGGCGAGAAACACAAGAAATTATTGTGAAATTAATTGATAAAATTTAATTCTACAAGTTTGTCTTTTATATGCATGATGGAGTGTTAATTTTATTGTTGAAATGTATAAAAAATCCTTGTTTCAGAGTAACTACGACCCGCGACTGTGTGGACTGTGCCCAGATGCGCAGGAGCGCTCCGTGGACGTAGCGCTACCCTCCGCTGGCCAGTGTCCCACAGACTCTTCTGGCACGCTGCTATGTTGGGATGAGAAACATTGTCAGAAAAGTGGGTAACATACACACTTACATTTTTCTAATAATATTAGATCGTCGTACTGTAAATAACATGCATTAAACCGTGCTTCAACATACTTGCAATTTGAACTTGACCCTCATTTTATAATCTACACCTACACTTTTAATTAGAATAGTTTTATTTTTTAAATATAATATCTTTATTTACGAATGAGGGCAAACACGACTTTGACAGAGGCGTGGAAAGTATGTATGAATCTAATAGTTTTAGTAGTATTTTGTATGAATATGTATAATCATTTTAAAAATACTTGCTAGCATATTACCATAGCTGTTTATTGTTTTATTTGGTTATAATTGGATATTTAATCGTAAGTGTTCATTGACTTGAAAAGTTCAATTAATTACTGTTATTATGCTCTCATATTTAGCATATGATACGTTTTAGCGGTAATTGATATTCACGAATAACGCACAAAATCGATTTGTAGGTCACCTTGGTGTGTCTGGTGATATTTATTTGTTCAAAAATATATATCCACCTACGCGTTCGGTGTAAAAACACTAGGTTTTGAGGTTTTGCATTTCAAGTTGTATTAACTTATTAAGGGTTTCGTACTCATATATGAAGACTATATGTAAACAGTAATCAAAAGAAATAACTCCTATTCACCACATAACAATAAATAACAACGGCATGATAATGTAAAAATATTTCCACTTCGGCCGTGACACGACTTTGTTTTTGTTTGAACCACATTGTAATACCACACAGTAATCTTACTTGAAAACAATAAAATCCATTTTTTCATATGACTTTTTAGCTACATGTACTGATTTGCTGACTGCGCCTTGCTCTCACGAGAATTTTGGGATAAAACGTAATTTATGTTATTTTAAGACATAATAGCAAAATGATTTAAACAGTGTGCCCGACGGATTGCGGAGAGAGCGGGTGTATGAGCGACAAGTCTTGTTGCCATCGCACGTGTCTCGGCGGCTGCAGTGGACCCACTTCTCGGGATTGCTTCGCCTGCAAGAATTACTCCTTTGGATACGGAAAGGAGAGAATGTGCGTTGAATCCTGCCCTGTTGGGACTTACAAGGTGAACAGTTACTCTCTTTTTCTTTCCCATCTGACCGCTTTCCCGGGTCCTCCTTCAGCCATAGAGTAGCAGCTAAGGGTTCGCATTCTACTCTTTCTCCCTTTCGCACCGTCTTCGATATACTTAGCTTCACCACCAACCATCTGAATATCTGAACGCCAAGAAGTTAAAGTGAAAATCTACCTACAACTACGGCGAAAGAGCGCTGTCTTCACAATCGACGGCTTTGTATCGAATAGGAAATATTTACGTAAGGGGAACAATGCAGTAAAGGAATCATGTTTTGATATCAATAGGGCTTTTACTATGATGTAAACATTGAATTGCATAACATAAACGTTATAGGCGTATGTAACGATAATGTGTACATTTACATTATACACAGTGGTTTGGACCTTCCACATTTTACGCAGTAGTTTATAAATCATTAATTAGAGTCTTTAAGATTCGTCACGGATGTTTCACGTGACTGTAAACAAGTGGTATTCAATGAAATCTACCGTGCTTGAACTATATTGCTGTCGCTCCCGGTGTTGCATAACTAATAAACTAGTAATAAAAATATCTTGATTATTCTAGAGATTTTTTATCTTTGAATGATTATTGTTATAAATTTAACTATTACTTGATAAATATAACATGTTTTACAGTTGAACGCGCGCTGCGTGTCGGCGGGCGACTGCCGCGCGATGCCGCTGGGCTCGACTGGCGACGTCCACGGTCGCCCCTCTTCCATCGTGAAGGCCTACAAGATCTACAATGACTCTTGCATCTTGGTCTGCCCCAGCGGCTTTATGGAGGTGAGAAATTGCCTTGTGGCCGTGTTAATGAAAAATGTTCTCTCTTGCCTCAATCTCTACCACAAGAATGTATTAGTTAGTGGTAGTTGCTATAGCGATAAGCCCGCCTTGTGCCTTAATTATTATCATTTTTTATATATTTCTCTCTTTAGGCATTAAAGAATTTGGCAATAAAGAATATTTGTATTAGTGAATAATAAATAGTCACGCCGTGTTTTATATCCAGATATTTTTAACAAATAAAATCGTTATGAATAGACAAAGTTCAAAACCTTTTTTGTGTACCTTATGTGCAAATTTATTCTACCAATATTTTAAATGCACATTGACTTTCGCATTGTGACATAATAGAGTATATTTTGTGTACGTCATTTCAATGTCTTATGGTAATGCATTGGTTCAATCACCTAAAAAAAGTACCTACTCTAGACTGATGTTAATTAGGTCGTGGCTTTAAAAAAATATTAGACGAATATAATATATACGGCTAAACCCCGAAGTGCGACTAGACCTAGGTGCAGCCAGTCTTAGTTGATTAGACCTATCAGGTTTAGCCGTAACATATATGAATGTATATGTGTATAATTAGACGGTGTAAAGCATTAGTGGTTCTTGTGTTTCTCAGTTTTTATGTATCTATTGAAAATGGTACCGACACCGGTCGAGTTGTATTCGTCTTGCAAATGATTACACATACACATGTGTGACACTATTTTTAAGTTCTAATAGTCGCTCGAGTTGCTCGAGCGAATTTTTATTTTCAATAAATTAATTATTTCATCTTATGGGACATGTTTAACATAACCATATAAGACCACGTTTCTTAATTGCCACTATTGGAGAAAAGGCTACAGTGAAGTGTTTCGTGCCGCTTCTTCTTCGCCTGCGCTTTCCAAGTTGGCAGTAAGTAGTTTTAAGTAAATGTTTGATGTCAAATTGTTATGTATACATAACAATTTATAAGATATCAAATTGTTATGTATACATGACAATTTGATGTCTTAAGTTGAAATTTGAATATAATATGTTGATGTGTCAGGAAGGTGATGAGAAGAACGCGCGTTGCGTGCCGTGCAAAGGCTCTGGCTGCCACCACAACTGCAGCGGCGCTAAGATCGACTCCATCGCCGCCGCCGAGCAGTTCCGCGGCTGCACGCACGTGCGCGGCAAGCTCGAGATTTCTTTACGGGGCAGCGGTGGTGAGTGCATAAATGGGTTTACGCCCAGTGTTGTCCCAGTTTATTCCCAAAATATCCAGCGCAAGCCTATCAATCAGTTGTGTTTGTACCGGACTATTTGTACCAGGAAAATACTAGAAGTAAACCATGGGTGGGTGCACTCATATTTAGGCAGGAATAAAAATAATTCCAACATTAGTTTAAGGCGAGAAACCTTGTGAGAAACTGCGAGAAACATGTTAATGATGATCCTAAGCTAAGCTGTAACATTAAGAAAAGCTTTTTAGAGAGATAAACTAATCAATAATTTATATTCTTCTACCATCTACCTGTCTCTGTCACCTATCACGTCATCAAAGATGATATGCATACGATGAACATAGTACTGTTGTCTGAAATTTTCCTGTTGTTACACGCAGGCAATACGATGACAGTGCTGGAGCAGTCGCTGGGTGAGATTCGCGAGGTGGAGGGTTGTCTGCACGTGACGCGCTCCTTCATGCTGATCTCGCTGATGTTCCTCAAGAACCTGCGCACCATCACCGGCACGCCCCTACCTGAGTGCAAGTACGTATATATATGTAGGCACAAGGTAGTATTGCCTGGAAGGCCCTGGTTAAGAAAGCCACACCTACCAGCTACTAGTGGTCACGACCTTCAGCCATGAGGATACAACATACAAGTTGCTGAGATTAACTGGATAACGATGGTCCAGGACAGAGAAAGGTTGGCGTAGATACAAGGTAGCCTATGCTCAAGAGTGGGTCACCGAGAGGGCTGATCATGATGGCGGATCATAATGTTTGTGCTGGTATCACCGACATTATAGATATTATGAACGTACAAATTATGATAACTTTCTACAGCAACACTCTTCACCTGATGTTATATATCAATCCGACGATGTTTCGGCATAAATAGGGATAATAATATAAGACGAGTCGACTGACTGCGCATATTGCACGTCTATTTATTACTTTAGATTGAATGAATTATATTATTTGTTACGATTTTATAAATTATGTTGTCAACTACACGTAGAAAAGGAATCTATAACTAAAGTTGTGTTTTCTATATTATACACATGTACGAATTAAACACGTGTTATATTGACAATAAGAGAAAATACAGTTTGAGAAATATATGGTGTCATTTAAAATTATGCAAAATGCAAACATTGTAATTTTTTTCAGAGGGCAGACTTTAAACGTCTTCAACAACCCAAACCTGGAGCTCCTCTGGGACTTTCAGGCGCACGGGCCCCTCAATATCACGGGCGGGTCGCTCTTCATCCATCTGAACCCCAAACTCTGCTACGCGCGCATCGTGCCCCTCAAGAACATGACCAGCAATCCCCCATCCCAGTTCACGGAGATCGAGGTCTCCGAAGACAACAACGGGAACCAAGGCTCATGTTAGTACGGTATCATTTTTTTAACACTACTTTCTCTATTAGGTTTTACCTCTTGAGCATTTTTTCAACTCTCAGCAGTTCATCGGTTGATTTGTGGTATTAGTGTGGGGACTATTGATTTACTATAAAGATTGATATAAAAAATACAATACTTAAAGTATTTTTTGTCAATTTCAGCTATGATTCTCGAAAATTGCGAGAACGACACACAATTTCTTTGAAATAAAATATGATTGATTTCGACTAGCTATCATATTTTTGTGTTATTCATCAGGTGACCAAGTGCAGTTGCATCTGAAAGTGCACCAGAATGGTGTGCGGGTTATTCTGACATGGAACGCGTATTGCCCGGGCGATTCTCGAAAACTTCTGGGATATTCCGTGTATTACATCGAAGCTGAGAAAAATGTTACACTCTACGAACAGAGAGACGCTTGTTCCGACACGTAAGCTATTACTCACACAAATATACAAAGTATTTCTACTCCGAATTAAAAGCTTTCTTTTGTTTATATAAAAATAATAAATAAACTTAAGTGAAACTAACGTGAATGTGTGATTCAACTACTAATATTTTCCATTAACCATTTTTTAAACGAATTTTTATTTAATACAGAGGAAGTTACTTACAGATGTTAAGTATATCTGTACATACACTATATAATATATAGATAAACTGTATGCCGATAAGTAAAAAAGGTCACATTGTGATAATAGCAACCAATTTCAGGTGGAATGTCATAGACAGAACGAAGGACGAGGTGCGGAGTGCGAACGCGACGGCGGAAGTGACGTCACCCACGGAACTGATGCGGGACCCGTGTCCCGTGCAGCCGTCCTTCACGATGCTGCCCGACCTCAAGCCTTTCACGCGCTACGCTGCCTACGTCAAGGCGTACACTACGCAGCAAGATAGAAAGGGCGCGCAGAGTTCTATTATATACTTCAAGACGCTGCCCGGACGTAAGTTTCATAGAACTTTGCAGAGTTTGTGGTGTGATCTATTGTCCTTGTTATTTTGTTGTCTATTATAATCGGCAGAGCTTTGACTAGCTATACTGAGTCCGCGAATTTGCAAGATTATATATTCACAGATTTAGATTTAATTTAATTTTGTTATGAGATCAATAACGCATGAGAGAATTAGTAGAACATCGGAAATAAGTCTTTAAAGTATTCATGTATCGTCAGGGTTTTACATATTATTATTGCGGTCTATGAACTTGAAAATCATATGATTTTTATGACATTGAATAAGTCTTGGATGACACAGTAATGCTTAAATAACATCACTAAAAAAAATAATATGCATACAATTATACCAAACCACAAAAAACAAAATTCTTTTCGCATGTTTGATTGTAGCCAACAAAATTTACATTATATTCGATATTCCTTCTATTTCTTCATAAAAACGACCTTTCAGGTCCGATTTCAATTAAATTACAAAATATTTCAAACCTACGAACTATAGTAGCATTTCGGAACTATCGCTACTGGCTGAGAAGAAACTCATGTAATAGCTGGTCCCTAATGTCACGCCAAAGGGGATTTTTAGACGGACTACACACTTAAATCAAACTAGTTGGTCTTATGTATTTTTATATTTTCAATCCTCATCCTTTTTTAATTTAGGTCCGTCACCCCCAACTAACTTGGTGGTGGACCATTCGGGGCCGCACTCGGTGAGCATCAGCTGGTCGCCGCCGGTGTTGCCCAACGGAATATTAGAGTTGTACCACGTGGAGATCCAGGCCAACAGCTACAACAAGCCCAAGATCCTCGGCTCCAAGAGCAACTACTGCACCAATCGTATGTACCCTGCGATCGTATGTACTTAGATGTTAAATTATTTTATATTTATTTTATAAGTAGTTACTATTTTATTTCAAAGCATTGGTAATATAATACTCATAATGAATGCCATGGAAACAGACGGCCCGTAGCGGGTTGCTGGTGTCCGTGGGCATAAATAATTTATTATTACACACACATTATTTACAAGATACATCGTTTCTGGAAAATTCCGCTATTTGGACTGTATTTATAGTTGTCAGCTCCTAATATTGTCCGTACGGTGCGAAATGAAGACGAAAAAGTGGGAAAGCGGACCCTGGGCTCTGACGCTTAACGGCTGGGAAGAAACCAGGAAACGCTCAAATGAGAGAGAGAGAGAGAAAGAAAGAGAGTTGTCCGTTATTTCCACATTCACTGCTGAAAACCGACGACGCGTGTTTCGTTCTTAAGAATTTATATGAGGACGCGCTTCTTCAGTAGACATAAATACAAATGTTTACCTTACTTATATATCATACTTCACTTTACATGATTGACTTCACATTAGATCGTATTTGAAAGCTAGAAAGTAACAAATGAATAACGTAAGTAATTTAAATTGCACAGCGAATGCATTGGCGAATAAAATAAAGGCGGATCACGAGCTATCGCCGGAGGTGCGCAAAGAGCAGCAGACCGGTGACGTCAGCCGCAACAGCACCTGCGCGTGTGACAGGGACGGCGGCAGACCCAGCGTCAAATTCACTTCTAGAGCTGAAGAGGAGCGCACAGAGAACATTCAGTTCGAGAACGAGCTGCAAAATGGGGTGAGTTACTTTGATACATTTTTTCAAGATGAAAATGTCATTTCGGTGAAGATGTCTTTAACAATGTTATTTTTATCAAACTATTTACAGGTGTATATAAAAACTCCGAAAAAACAAAAGACGACGAAGAGCAGACGACGGCGCTCAGTGGACAAAAGCGTGCAAAGCATGTTGGTTATCCTCAGCAAGAACACGAGTCCTACCCTCGGCCTCAATTACTCCAACACCACGGACGGCGAAGGTAACTCCACCAAATAGCAACATTATAAGAATGTATGGTTTCACCCTCCATTTATCATGATATTTATGCCAACTTACAGGCTATCTTCTCTGTGCTTTCTCTTCGTCTTTGGCCATGCTTGTCACCTCACAATCCTCATCACGCCCATCTCGACGTTCTCATTTCAGTCAAATGCAGTCGCGTGGAGCCTAACGTTTGCGTCATAAAGGACAATACTACAGGTTAACATAGATATTATTGTTTTATGTAACGGGTAACTGGTACAGCATGCGGTTTCGTCGCCACAAATCATTGCTAAATCATCTATTACACTCGACTGAAATATAAAATTAATTTCTTAAACTTTACAATCTCATTTGTCCCGTACTAAATGGGTGCTCATCTAGCATTTTTTTAACGGCATAAGTGTAGTTTATATTCATAAATATATGGTACACTTATTCTTAGCTGCCAGTAAATTTAGTTTTTATATATTTTTCCGTTGAGTGTGAGTATGCACCGTGCTTATTAGATTGAATGAGTGAATAACACGAAAGAGTAGAAGCATGTTCTTTTAGATGTTGTTTTGTCCTTTTCGGATAACTTCTTTAAGAAATTAACATATTTATAAATGCATCATTTTCTTGAAATGTTTGACTCACTATAGTATAAAAAATCTTAGCAAAATAAATGTGAATGAAATTAAAAGTATGCACACAGGCTTGGACACAGTCGAATATAATTTTCACTGCAAATTTCTATAATTAATTTAATATTATCATCAACCATTTTCTCAGATATTGTTACTATGACAGTACTGACCTTTTATTGAATACAACAATAATAATTCTTGAAATTTAAATTACGATAAAGATCGCGTAAACACCATCAAAACAAATCAACGCCAAATCAAACTTTTCAATTTTCAATTTTGAAAGATATTAGCTATTGTTTATACATCGAATAAATTAAAATACAATTATTTTACTTACGGTGTTACAAAGTATTTTTCTGCTTGTTACAAAATACCTATATATGTACCTTGATACCTTGGGTATATCGTAAAGGTAAACACTTAAATAAAGGAGCTCTTTTACCGTATATAGGTATTTTAAACGCCCTGTTTAATTTTTATCTCAATGGCAGGGTACGTGAAATCCCTGTTCTACGAGCTGAACACACGCACCCTGTCGCTGAAGGTATCTCACCTGCGTCACTGCACGTGGTACACGGTGAATGTGTGGGCGTGCCGGCAGAAGGACAACAACGACACTGACTGGTGCTCCGAACGGGCCTACTTCACCTTCAGGACACTGGAATTGGGTAGAGTTAAAATAAAATTAGATCCATTTTATTCAGTTTGTAATTAATTGTATTCTTATCGAGTGTTATTCAATATTAATTCAAGTCGTCTAAAGGCCTGCCATGACGGCTACCTATATTTGATGGACATTTACTTGAAATTGATGTTTTTATTTCAGCGGGTGCGGATATGGTGACTAATTTACATGCGGAGATCCTGCCTTCCAACAAAACAGTACCGGAAGTGAATGTAACTTGGGAACCGCCTAAAAACCCCAACGGATTCCTAGCGGCATACAGAGTTCAGTACACGAAAGTTGAAGAGAACACACAGGTATTTTTTTTTGTCTCCTGTCATATTAATTATATTATTATACATATTTCCATATGTTTCTTATCCCGAAATTCCCATGGGAGCGAACCCCCAGCAGCTAGTCATAGTAGCATATAGTCTAGTACATATAAAAATTATATAATAAAATTATTTTTCGTCGGCGTAAGTTTAAAGAGATGAATCATTTCGGGCGAGTGGTTATCGGCCGAATATTCCAGCTCGAGTTCAGATTTTATCTTCTCGTTAAATTTTAATTAAGAAACATATCCTGCAAGATATTTGTGCAACAGTTTTGAATGAACAGGGTGGTGAACTGGCCCTAATGACGTGTGTAACCGCGGATGACTACGAGAGCAACGGACAGGGCTACACGCTGCGGAACCTCGTGGCCGGGAACTACAGCCTCAAGGTCACTCCAATCACCGTCAACGGCGCCGGCGTCGTCTCCGAGATCTTCGTCTTCATACCGGTAATACTTGCTTTCTGTATAGCATTTTCTTTCTAGTGCCCACAAACAGTTTCTAGAATCATCATTTGTGATGTACCAACTTATGGTCCATTTTTAGTTACGCGTATTTCTGTAACGTAAAAATTATTCAAATAAAAAAAACACATAATCATCTTTACCCGTGAAACGTCAAGCCAAGGTCTAGCCTTTAGTCAAGTCTAGATAGCTTTTTATAAAACATCCCAAGAGTATTTAGTTTTTCATCATATTTTTTTTCTCCTATAAAAATACCAATAACCAGATTGGACGGTTCTAAACATATTGTGGAATTTGACCAGTACCTGCTTATGTATGTATAAATAATCGACTATGTGTTATATCCAAACAGGAACGACCAACGGGTCAAGGGCACGAATGGATATGGGGGCTGGTGGGCGGGTGCTTCATCATGTTGCTGGTGGTGGCAGGCGGCATCTGGTACGCGCGGCGTGGGCTGCTGCCGCCGGCCGAGGCCAACAAGCTGTTCGCGTCAGTCAACCCCGAGTACGTGTCCACGGTCTACGTGCCCGACGAGTGGGAGGTGCCCAGGGCCAACATCGACCTAGTGCGGGAACTTGGACAAGGATCTTTTGGCATGGTGAGTTCTTACAATAATAATGCATTTATCTCAAACGAATTGTTAAATATTCGCTATTAGTAAAAAGGATAACCTTTCTCACAAAAGATACCCATATTGGCGGCGTATATTTGTCATATATTATACTCAGGATGCAATTCGAACTCATATACTTTCTCTTCAGTCAATAGTTTGCTTTGCCCTACTGAATCAATAAAAATATATGTTACAAACAAAAATTTTTAGTATAATGTTTAAACAAAACATTATACTAAACATTTTTATTTGTAACATCGCCGTTTCTACCATGTATTGCCGAGAACGATATCTGTATACTCTAGAGACTGTATTATGTTTCAGTGTTAAGTTAATGTTATTTTTCCCAGGTGTATGAAGGCATAGCAAAGAACCTTGAAAAAGGCAAACCAGAAACTCGGTGCGCTGTGAAAACTGTCAATGAACATGCCACTGACAGGTGAGAAGATCAAGTTATTAAAGTACTTCTAACAACATTTTTGAAGAAAACTTTAAAAAATTGCATGAAAAATAGAATAGTAATGAAAAAATTTACTTTGCAGGGAGCGCATCGAGTTCCTAAACGAGGCGTCAGTGATGAAGGCGTTCGACACCTACCACGTGGTGCGGCTGCTGGGCGTGGTGTCGCGCGGGCAGCCCACGCTCGTCATCATGGAGCTCATGGAGCTGGGCGACCTCAAGACCTACCTGCGCAGCCACCGCCCCGACGCTGACTCCTCCATCCCCAAGAAGGACGCCGGCAACCCGCCCACGCTGCAGAACATTCTGCAAGTCAGTATAGTGCTAATTTTCTAGGCTGTGCGGCCGCGATGCCCGAGGTTAGCATTAAAAATAAATCTTACGACTTCGAAGGTTCGGCTGTCATTTGTGAACGGTCGTCTGCCTGACGTTAACCCTCATTGGCAATAACGTTGCTGTCAAGGCTATACTGACCGATATGAATGCAAACACCTTGATGCAAACTTTTATACCTCCAAGAAGATTGCAGATATATCTACCATATATTCAAAAACTTTAAAATATGTGTTATACTCTGTACACTAATTATGAACAACACTCAACGGCACATACTCAGCTCTAATGAAATGTGGGTCCAATGGACACGAATATACAAACGAACTTAACCGCAGAACCACAGACAAATATCTGTGATCATAAAACCAAATATTTCATCGTGTGTCGTTAATAAAAAAATATTGAGTGCCTTATAGAATATTTATCTACTAACGTATATTTTGTCCGCAGATGGCTATTGAGATAGCCGACGGTATGGCCTACCTATCGGCCAAAAAATTCGTGCACCGCGATCTAGCGGCGCGCAACTGTATGGTGGCCGGCGACCTCACTGTCAAAGTGGGCGACTTCGGCATGACCAGAGACATTTATGAGACTGATTATTATAGGAAGGGCACCAAAGGCCTGCTGCCCGTTAGATGGATGAGCCCCGAGAGCTTAAAAGACGGAGTGAGTATCGTGATTTTTTCTAATCAGTTTTTGGAGCTAAATGTTCTTGGGTCAATGTGCGACTGTAATACCAATGTGCGATTGTAGTCGGTGACCAAAATGTCCAGCTTAACACAATCTTAACAAAATATAAGAGTTTTTGTGATTAAAAGAATATTACGATTTTTTTTCTTTACAGGTATTTTCCAGTAATAGCGACGTTTGGAGTTATGGTGTAGTTTTATGGGAGATGGTGACACTCGCTATGTTGCCATATCAAGTGAGTATATATTTTGTTTTTAAACCTAAGAATGGTCATCATATAGGCAGAGAAAGCTAGTACAATTTATTTATCAAATCTGATTGGCGGTTTAGCCTTCAAATTTAATTTATTTTGGTCATTACGACGAATCATGAGAAGGTCATTAACCATATACGATATGAAATGCACAAAAGGAGTTCCATAACGCTGTGTAACACAAAGAAGTTATTATCGAACAAACAAACAAGTTATTAAGAACGAGATACTCATATTCTCACATCGTAAAATACTTGCATACTATTGGTTGTATCAAGGTTACGTCACCCCATTCACGTCACACATATTTAATTGTGTATTTAATTTTATTAGGGCCTGTCGAATGAGCAGGTGCTACGTTACGTAGTGGAGGGCGGGGTGATGGAGCGGCCGGAGCACTGTCCGGACCGGCTGTACGAGCTGATGCGAGCGTGCTGGGCACACCGCCCCGCCGCACGCCCAGCATTTCTGCAGCTGGTGGCGGATCTCGCGCCGCAAGCCATGCCCTACTTCCGTCAGCGGTCCTTTTTCCACACGCCGCAGGGACAGGAGACCTACGCGCTGTTGCAGAGGACCCACAATGGTTAGACAATATCATGTTTACATGTACACACAATACTAGCCTCAGGTATTTATCTCTCCAGGAAACATATTCCATCTTAAACTTTACATGATCATATTTACAACGAGTGTAAAGTCAATCACCAAAATTTTAGTCAATGTCATTAGATTTACGAGTATCATACTTGGTGCGTAGATACAGACCTATTAATATATTATACATTGGGACATATATATGATGCAATATGTAATCGATGCCTAAAAGGTATTCTATATGTCAGACAGTGCGTCTGCTGTAGACATAGTTCATAATTCATAATGTTTATTTTTGTCAGACATGGGTATACATACAATAGGTTTTATATTCGAATATATAGTGCGTTGTGTTGCGCCGTGAGGCATACAAAAACAAAATAGCTAAAAGAGCAAGAGGGGTTCTAATCGGTCGTTATAAATTCCAGAGGAAGAGGCCGACATGGCCGAGGTGAACGTGGGCGCGGTGGCCACGGGGTCCGGCTCGAACCTGTTCGGGGTGTCGGGGCGGCTGGCGTCGTGGGTGCTGTCGTCGCTGCGCTCGCGCTCGCCCGATGACGCGGCCGCCGAGCCGCTGCAGCCGCTGCAGCCGCTGCCCGCGCGCAAGCCGGGGCCCAACGGCGTGCTGCGCGACGCCGGGCCCGCGCCGCACTGCTAGCGGGGACCGGGCCCGCGTCGGACTGCTAGCGGGGACCGGGCCCGCGCCGGACTGCTAGCGGGGACCGGGCCCGCACCGGACTGCTAGCGGGGCCGGGCCCGCGCCGCACTGGTAGCGGGGTCCGGGCCCGCGCCGGACTGCTAGCGGGGACCGGGCCCGCACCGGACTGCTAGAGGGGTCCGGGCCCGCGCCGCACTGGTAGCGGGGTCCGGGCCCGCGCCGGACTGCTAGCGGGGTCCGGGCCCCCGCCGCACTGGTAGCGGGGACCGGGCCCGCGCCGCACTGGTAGCGGGGACCGGGCCCGCGCCGCACTGGTAGCGGGGACCGGGCCCGCGCCGCACTACTAGCGGGCCACCGGACACCGGGAGAATCGGGGCGTTCCGCCATATCTAATTTTCTCAAATCGCTATCGAGTCTCGAGTCGCTATCCGAGCGCTCCCTCGATCGAATCTGTATATTTTGGAAATTGAACCGATAGCGAATCCCTGATGTAAACGCCCGAGTGACCACCTGGATCCCGCCTGGTTCTATCTACCTCAGGTCGACCGCCCGGAGGCGGCCGACTCTTCGAATCTTAGTCATAAGAGTAGCTAGTAAATTGTCGCGAGCGTCCCGCGTCGTTTTATTTATTGCGTGTCGCGGCGAGCGTGGCGGCGCGGCGCTGGAATCTGTACAAGTAAACTTGCCTATTGTCGAAAATTATATTGAGATGAAAAAGTTAGGGATGGAGCGGAATTTTATCATTTCATCATTTTTAAAACATGTATGACATGTGTAAGAAAACCATTTAAAACTGTCTATAACCAGACAAGTGGAATGAAAATAATTTCCTATCTTTTCGTCAACAATTTCACGTATAAACTTGGTTTGTCGCGTAACGAACGCATGCGTTGTAAAACTCGACGTATGTTTGTGATTTTTTTTAAGGAGACCTATGTAATGTGATTCTAGCGGCGTTGTCCGCCGCAGCCGCGGCGCGCCTCGACTCTAGGACGGGCCGTCGGCTTCGGACGACGCGCGTCCGTCCGTTCGTTTTCATATCAGGAAATTAATATTTTTGCTGAAGCTATATTGAGAGTCGATTCGTGTCGACGCGGATCCTATATAGTTTACCTCAATATATATAGTTGTATTGGTGTCATTTTTGACATAGCCTATTAATGTTAAGTTTCGGATGTAAGTTGTAAAGTGTGTAATAGGTATGTTATCGCATGAGCTAGTTCGTGTACGAATTGATTTCTTCGCGTTCATTGGCCGAATGCTTCATTGTTTCGATCGAAATCCTAACGAGTGTCAAATTTGTCGAAGTTGTTAATGTTGTTGTTACGAGCACTTTTTGTTGAGAGTGCATTCCTGTCCACGAATTTGCCACTCGTACTGTTCGATGCAATTTTATGCAACTGTTATAATACTCAATCTGTTCTAGAGCCCTTCTTCCTTGTTTAACTGTTAACTAAATGTCTATATGTATCTAAATAAAAATCATTCTAATATCGGATTTAACCACCAAAGACTAAATAGTTTCAATAGCAAATATAGTTGCAAAAATTATATAAATTGACAATCGAAAAAGCATTTTTGACTATGTGCGACCTACCTACCTATTAGTTAAATATGTAGTGTGCAACCAAATTCATATGTTCATTAACAATGCAATAGAGATACCTGCCATTATTGTTATGTAGTTGTATTAACGACTATTATTATTTTTTAAATATTTATATTTAAATGTGCTCTATATGTATAGTTCTAGCTGATAGAGCCAGACAGAGAAACAGAGAATCATATAAACTACAATTAGACTTATTATAATGTAACCATGCCGACTAAATGTATGTTTAATAACATACTTATTTATCTCACATTTGTATAGCATCTACATTATGTTATATTCAACATAATTTTAAATTGGTTTGGTATGGTATTTGAATGATACAAGTTCAAGGACTGCAATCATATAGAATGGTGTTATGCACCATTCGCCTGCATGGCGACCTTCCCATGCACTGAAGTTGGCAGCTGATAAACACCATTCCCTCTAGTACATTCAACTCATTTTGAGTACTCCATACGTTAGAGAAGAAGTTTTCAGAATATTTTTATTTAAAGGCCCCACACAAGGTATCACATTTAAACTTCAATTAGGTCCAATTGAAGTTCAAATGGTCTTGACCTCCCCGTAGCAGCACTTCAACCATTTCTTATAATGTGATGGCTGTGATGGCATCAGTGCAGAAATGTTCACGCATCTTGAGCTCTTCCCAATGTACCCGCTTTGGAGACATGAATACCGACATGTTTCATTAGTCACCCCAAGCATAAGCAAAGAATCGAATGTTTATCAAATGTGCTTGTAATACTTTTAAATCCAATTTCACGAGCTCCCACTTGTAGGTATTCATTCTTATCAAGAGTCACCGATTATTTGAATTTATTACCTCTATTCTTACTTTTTCTTCTGTACTAAAACCATTCAAAGTCATTTCAAAATCTCTTGGAATATATCTGAGAATGTTGTAATCAAGATGGAGGAATTACCATATCTCCTTTTGATTTTATGTTGACTTCTTTCAGAATCTTCCGTTGTAAATGTTGTAATTAGAAGATGAGATGTTCTCCTGGCGCCCAATAGAACCCACTGAGAGAGCCGATAGATAGCACCTAGATCATTCTGACCAGACTCAGGCTTTCAGTATGTTACGATCCATGGTTTGTAGTATGATTTCATCAAAAGATTTACATATTTATTCAAATCCGATGTGTAATAACTCTGAGCAAAACTTTTGATGGATCGTATAAAATGTAATGTGCTCATTGGATATTGGAGTGCGACGAACGAAATTCTCTATAGTATAGTGACGGAGCCGGCAGCTGGCTAAGCTCTGCGCGCGCATATGGCAGCTACTCTAATCTAGTTCTAACATAATGACAGTTTATAAATTCAAAAAAATTTTCTAATCGACCGTGGAGCTTAACTTGCGACTGGCTTAGACTACATCTATCATGATAATAAACTAACTTATTATTCCAAATAGGCATGGACATGGGGTAAAGTTTTAAACTGTTCTATATCCAGTTGTAACTCTTCTCTCTGTAGATAAATGTTAAAGTAAATATACATAGCCAGCTATATTATACATATGCAATGTATTTTAAATTTATGGAATATTTATTTATATAAATATTCAACCAAAGGTTATTAAGATCCTGATACAACAATCCTGTGCAATAGAGCCGTCGACTTACGCGATTATACTATAATGTTTAAGGGTGTAAACGAGTGCCTTCAGACATCCAGCCTTCAGCGGAATGCAGGATTGTTGATTGTGTTGATACACATGATGCATATAATTTGTTTGTGCACTGGCGGTATACGAATCGTACAGTTCCATTTGCGTGCAAATTATAATGTAAACTAGTAATTTTTTAAACCTAATACGAAATCCACAACGATCGGATACCGTGCCACAGGAATGTAATTCGACGGGCTGGCTTGGAATGGGCTATGTGTTATGTTATGCATAGTGTGAAGTGTGAAGGCCGGACGCACCAGCGTCTGCGCAGTTGTCAGACCGCACAGGCGCCGGGGCCTCGGAGGCGAAGGACGGGAATGAGTATTGTGGTCATTGACGAGGGGCTCAAGGCACGTTGCATTAATTGTATCTTTTCAACAAATCATTATTTAAAAAATAATGTACATAAACATTGTTTTCCAAAACTTGAATGGAATCTTTGATCATTTAATGAATGTGTATCCAAAGTAAAAATCCAAATATTTCTTTAATTTTAGAAATTGCATAGTGCCTTTTGCTCAATTTATGAAATGTAAGTTAGTGTATTAAGCGTAATGTTAAATTTAGGCCATATTTTCCACCTTCGTCGTTATTCGCAAATGATCCAGTGTAGCAAAGTGTGTACGCGTTCGATGGCTGCGCTGAAATGTTGTGCGGTCTGCGCGCGACGTGTTGCACAACGTTGCCTCGCACCACGTTTCTGCGGGCTTCACTATTAACCTTCTCTTACTTATCTACCTACGCTCTTATTTTTGTCAGTATTTAATTTTATTGTGATTTCCATTTAGTAAGGCAGTTACATTACCTCATTTTAGTAATTATATTATTCGTAAATTTTGACTGATAAAATATTTTCCAAGTGATGTGTTCCTCTTGTGATTTGTGTGCGTGTTATGTAAAAGTGTCGGGGTAGCGTTGTGCTTTATGCTCAATTTAGATACGATTTCACCAAACGATTTAGATAGTGTACAATTTTTATATTTAATTTAATGAGAACCGAGTACCTATTAATAATAATTTTAATATTTACATTAATAAAAAGTTACAAAATATAAATGAAGTATAGTTTTGAATATCAAAATGTATCCTTAAATATACCCCCCTGTTTGAATATATTTTATAACTAGTTAAAACAAAGCCTATACATTTCTCAAAATAAAATAAATTTTTCAATGGAAAAGTGTTTATTTCGCCACATTTTTTATTTGCTTTGAGTTTGTACTTTCATATTTCTTTTTGTTACTACATCAAGTTTAAGCGGCTGCCTGGGTATTCTGCCGGGCACCCTACATTCGCAGATCGGCTCCCGCGCATAGCGGATAAGTAAACAATCTGTCCGTACGCAGCCTTCGTCATCATTATGTTTTAAGTCGCGCAGATGGTTTATATAATATTCAGGTAGCTCATTGATTATGGCGCCAAGTAACATGATGTGCTTATAGGAAAACGAGGGCCATCGCTCTGATGGGATCACGTCATTATCGCCTCTAGGTAAAGGATTAACTTTCTGTATATAAGCACGACATCGAAAGTATCCCATATATGGCGTTAGAACGTTGAGATTTTTTATGTAATACTTTTTATCTTCAACTTCTTTCATTCTAAAATGATGATGTAAAATATGATTATCAAAATATACAAAATCCTACACTTAGATAATAAGACTTGCCTGTCTAAAGAATCCCTTTGGTCGCGTTTGAGGCGCCAGATAACGCCCCAGGAATGAGCGTTTGCTGTTGGGACTAATGTGGCTACGGGGCCTCCCCAATACTTGGAATATTTAATGAAGTCCAATCTGTAATTCTATAAAATCAACTCTTTTACATAATCTCATATCTCTACTTTTGTAACATTCTATCTAATGTTACCGGTATTATGACTATATGGTGCCGAGTTTATGATATCTGATGATGATGATAATGCAAAGGAAAGAGAAGCTGTCTATTCTGTGTGCAATATGGAACAAAACTTACATCTATACGTGCAATTGATACGAATTCTGCATTTATATCATACATAGTCATCCGATAAGCAAGTATATTAGCACCATAAGCAAAATATAAGAATGTATCTGGTATTATAATTGAGGAAGATGTCATAATGGCTATTTTTTTATCCAAAAAAATTTAATGTAAATTTTTCTACTGCAAATTTAGAATTATGTATGGAAATTTGTTACCCTGTTCAATGAAAATTTTGAAGCTTTTCAAGTTGACATAACGGTCTCTGTTCAGAATTTCGATTTTCTCCGTGTGACGTGTTCTTACATATTATAAAACAATGTCCTGCCGCGTCTGTCTGTTCGCGATTCGCAATAAACTTAAAAACTAGGTACTGCTCGGATTTTCATGCGCTTTTCACCATGGGTAGTGAATTCCTGAGGAAGGTTTAGGTGTATAATTTATTATGTTTTAACCGAGAGAGCCGGAACGGGCCGATAGTTGAGATATAGTTATGCATATATGTCTGTGGTCCACGTCCATTCAAACTTGTTCCGACTCGGCGAAATATATATAAAATGCAAAGGTGACTAACTGAATGATCTGTCAACGTACAGCTAAATCTACTGGACCGATCAGGATGGCAATCTGGCATGCTGATCGGTCCAGTAGCTATTATGATATGGGGCTTGGGCATCAGCTAAGACAGGATTTTTGGGAATTGTTGTATAATAAAATCGGTTAATAAAAAACAGGATGTGACGTGTTATAAACGTTGTGAAACGGGACGAGACAGACACACGTAATGGGAATCGGGACGGGACCTGTTGCGGTAAACAGGATAGGATACATTGCGGAAAACGCGATAAGATAGATAAAAGAAAACAGAGTGGAAATCCTAGCGAGATACGTAATGTGAGACTCTGTCTCTCTCCCTGAGATATTACTTTGATTCTTTGTATAGAATTTGACGACCTCGGTGGCGCAGTGGTAAAGTGCTTGCCTCTGAACGAGAGGTCCCGGGTTCGATCCCCGGGCGGAAAATGATCTTTTTCTGATTGGCCCTGATCTTGGATGTTTATCTATATATGTATATATTATAAAATATAGTATCGTTGAGTTAGTATCCCATAACACAAGTCTAGAACTTACATTGAGGCTAGCTTAATCTGTGTAATTTGTCCTAATCTATTTATTTATATTTATATTTGTTTGTCTTTGTTTAGTTTTTTTGACAAATTGAGCAATATTTTAATTGCGAATCAGCCTAACAACTTTCGAACTAGATATTCATTTCATTTTTACAAAGTTATAAGTCGGGTACTTGAACCCTTGTCGGGTATTGCGAAAACATACTCTATTCGAGTTTGTAACTTATGTTAGTTTTTGGAGTGGGTATAAAGTTTGGTACGTAATATTTCTCACGCCTATGGTACTCTCCAGCCCTCCAACTATCTCCACATTGCTTTGTTTGGAGAAAGAAGGATAAACAAACCCATTTTCACATATATACTTAGTATCGAGGTAAGTATTATATTGGTATTATGTATCCTCCGCTAGTAGGTAGGCATGTACCTATGTAATCAATATGTATGTAAGATGTGGTTCAGTATGCACGATGTAAATAAATGAAAAACCTGAAGCGAAGGTGTATTGTTACTTATCAGCAGGAATCACGCATGGCTGAATTACTTTTTAAAACATTCTTCCAATTATGACCGATTCGGATCGAAATGCGATGGGTTTTGTTATGTTTCAACTTCAAAATATCAATTAAGGTATACATCCACCATTATAGCCATCCTCAACCTACAAATTACTCATTGCTGTGTACTACTCTCATCATATTACTTTCTCTGAAACAACATAATCATCATTTTAGCCATAAGAAGTTCAACTCTTGATCATCCTAGAGAAGCAAAGATCATCCATCGAAGGAAAGCATAGTTGTCGTTATTTCTCGGCAGATAATATAAGACCTAGGTCTTATATCTCTGCATCATTACATTACTAAAATTGATGTCTTGCGTTGTTTGATAAGATATGCCCAAGATATAAAAATTCAGTAGGAGAAAAAGTATTTTTATTGCACAGTGTTGGTATTTCTTGTCGACCTATTAGAACAGTAATAGCCTACCTACCTATTATTCTCTAATCGGCCGAAAGATTACGTAAATCGTTATGATCTCTCATAACAAAGACCGTATGAAAAATAATAATAATCTGCATTCTCAATACATAACGCACATGAGGAACGACTGTGCTGCTGATTTTAGTCGCATTTGATAATCACGAGAGTTGCACTGCATTGCCCTAGCAATGGATATTATAATTTTTTGTATAGTTATATTGTCCATTTGCAGTTATTGTTTGTGCGATGGGACTTTTCTGTACTTCGCATACGGAAGTAACCTGTTGTATAAACGAATAGTTTTATACAATCCCTCTGCTGTTTATGTTGGTATAGCTGAATTACAGGTAAGTTTGTTAGCAGAATCGATTTATAGGTATTCTTTCGTACGATTTTTCTACCACTGAAAAAGCGAGTAGTAGGTAACTAATGTCGTAAGATTTCATTATTTGATCTACGTAGGTACTTAGTACGGTAATACTTCTTGTAGAAACAACAAAAACCCATTGATTAACTAATATTACAGTAGTTGCTCATTCGGTCGTAACAATGTTTTATCTTTTTGTAACTAAAGATGACAATTTTAGGAGTTTTTTAGGATTACAGGCTGGACTTCAATATGTTTATGAATTACTGGAACGGGTCTGTTGCCACAATAGTTCCACATCCAGGAAGAAAAGTGTGGGGAGCCCTGTGGAATATCGACATCAATGACATGGAGAGGCTTGATAAGTACCTAACTCAATCGCTACATAGTATAAAACAAAGTCGCCTTCTGCATCTGTCTGCTAAACTTTCTTAAAACCACGCCACGACTGTTAGCGCTGTTTTCAATGGTATTTAGACAATTTATTCCAGAGGGTTTATACCTACATAAATGACCCCGTGTGAAGTCGGGCCAGGTCGTAATAAGTAAACGCCCCATAAAGATGTTGATCATCATTGTTTATAACTAGCATTCTTACCTGTGTTAGTCGGCCATGACGACGCTCCGAAGCTCAATGGGATAGTACGTAAAAATAAAACTTCAATTTAGAAGATTCGGCTGTGATATTATGCCGCTTGCCTGGCGTCAGTCGTCTATGGAAATATTTTTATTCAACCATACCATAACTACCTACAGGCATCAACCACTAACTCGCAATTTGCTGCATCCCCTGGGCTTGCTCTCGAGGGAAGGTCGCGACAACCCTACATCACTCAGGAATAATGGAACTTCCTCCAGTTACTTATAGAAATCCATTTGAGTAGATTACAAACTTTTTGAATTTTGGTCTAGATGGTGTAGATCGAAATTTGACGTGAAGAAATTCCTGAGAGAGGTCTTATTTCTTTTGATATTAGGCAGGAAGGAGTACCAGAGGGCTGGTATTATCCTCTCAACGTAAAAGTCATTACGTCGGGAGGAAAAACAGTGGTAGCTCACACGTATCAAATGACTAACGTTCCACAAAATGAGGACAAAATCCTGCCGAGTGAGAGAAGGCCCTCCAACACCTATCTACAGGTAAGGATTATAATTTGTAGTTCAAAGTAATTTTTGTATTTATGTTCGAATTTATTGTTGCCCTTTTGCCCACGATTTCGGTCGCGTGGAAACTAATGCTAGGTAAAGAAAGAAAGAAAGAAAATATTTTTATTCGACAAAATATTACATAAACTTACAACTATACGACACAACAATAAGTAGACCAAGGCGAGATCTCATAGACCAATTTAATTTTTCAAATAAATATAATGGTTTTTCATTTTTAATAACGCCAAAGAGAAGAGTGTATAGGTGAATATGACGGCGGGACGTTAATAAAAGGTGATACATGATTTCGTGGAGGAATATTAAAACAAAAGCGTGCGCATGCATTTTTGAATTAATGTTTTTGTTTTTGCTGTAAGACGAGGAACATATACGGTATCAGCATAATTGAACTTGGACAAAATTAAAGATTATGTAAGGTGGATACGCAGTTTAGGGCTTAGGTAATCTCTGATTTTATATAACAGTTTAAGGCGGTAAAAACAGTTTCTTGCAATTTCTACAATATGTGAATGAAATCTAAGTTCAGAATCCATCAGCAAACCTAGATTACGAGATTCCGAAACACAAGTTAAAGGTTCTCCATTTATGAGTACTTGTGGCGATTGACACAGAATTTCATGTATTTGATTATAAGTACTAAGAAGTAAGTTTTGGGTTTAGGTACCTAAATGAAGGCCATTATGATTAGACCATTTGTACAGGTGCTCAAGATCGCTGTTTAGCTTAGGTACTACTTAATGAAAAGCTAATAATTATATTCAATAGGAAGGCTATGTAGCCTACTCGTTATTCACGTTTGTTCAAATCAGAGAAAATTATACCTATGACTGTCGGAATCATATCCTACATAGTTGGAAATAAAAATAAATTTATTCATACTAATATAAGTACATCACAGAAAATGAACAAAATTTTAATATTACAAAGGTAGGTACATTAAATATGCTACAAAAAGATATCACTCATTAGTGGAACTATCCATTTCACTAATACAAAAAATCTTGTCAAAAAAGCGTGCCGTTTTTTACTACTTAGCTCCAACCATTCTGCTGCCTTATACTGTACCGAGTTGCCTAAATATTATAAGTACCTAAGTTCTAATCTAATGTGGCGATACTCTTTCATCTAAGTGTGACGTCTTCCAGGACTAAAGACGCGCGCGTCGACCGGGGTACCCAAAGCACTCCATAATAAAGAGTAGGTCCTAGTAGGAGTAGGTAACTCCATCATCCGAGAAAAATCCGAAGCCGTGCGCGTTTGCAATTCATTTTTCTGCAGTGAGATTCACTCAATCACTTGGCACTGGCATTGTGACCGCTATGTTACCTGCGTCTTATTGCGAAAAGATTCGATAGTGACGCGGATAGATAGAAACGCGGGGAAGAAAAGCTGTAAAAACTGAACTGAAAAAACTGTACTTTGGCCTCCGGACAGAACCTTACTTCTGTCCCTTACCTTAGAGAGCCCAAACGATACTTAATTATGATGTTTATTTTTCATATTTCTAGGTGATCACTCTTGGTGCGGTGGAAAGCAAACTTCCGTCAGACTATGTTGGATCGCTTTTTACCTTTGTATCTAACGGCAATTTTGCAAATAAGGCAATAAGAGAATATCTTGGCTATCCGTTTTGAATTAATAAATTATATAGGTAATTAATATGCATGTTTCTTTTTTCGTCCACTATTCTAATAAAGTCTACACTATTCTAGTAAAGGGGTCCCTAATATAAATAGTAAACTTATACTTATTTTTCGTAAATGCAGTAAAGTGGGTATAATAAGAAATCAAGTATATTTAAATTGTAATACTGGCCATACAATACATTATCGCGAAATAGTTCGCCGAAATTTGGCGGAATAGGCATACATTACTGGCTTTTCGTTACGGTAAATTAAAACTCTCAAACTATCCAATGTTCGCATTGCATCACAATGCAATGATCGCATTCGTGCCAGCATCGGCATCCGACATCGTCTATAGCAAAATGTTATTATTATTATAACTAAAACTGGCGCTAAATGGCAGTAGTAGTAGATAGGTAGGTCTACAGGACTACCTACCTACTTTTTGTTTTGGCCTATGATAAAAAATAAAATGTCAAAGTCAGTGTCAGCTTAATGTCAAGAAGTATATTTTATTTATTCTTTCAAATTTTCGATCTAACTAAACAAATTAAATAAACCCACTTTAATTAATTTAACCCACAAACTCAACCTCACCCAACCTATTGAAATGAAATTAATATGCTACCAAATGCCGTTTGAAATCAACCATGAAATTAATAATCAACAAAATGTTAATTAGTGTTTTACAGTGGGCTCACTAAGCAATTCTTCGATAGTTAACAATGAGTTGAACGAGTTAAAAGTATAAATAGGTGATGAATTTGGGTCAATTATGTCTATGAATTATGCGTTTGGTTTCTCACTAATTCTATTAATACTTGTTGCTCTCAATATCTATTTCTTTTACACATTGAATACTGTTGGAAAAAGAGGACCTGTATATCTGTATGAACCAGACCTCAAACCAAATGTCTATAGAGAAATATACGAGTACCTCAATTACTTGCCTGATCAATACAAAAGTAGAAATATCAAATTTATACCTATACAAAAACAATTAATACAGACATTCAATTCTTCAAGTCCACATAACACAAAGGATGTGTGGCAATATGCAGATAATGTAAGTATTAATTTTCACTACTGTTTATGGTTTTCATTTCACCATTATATTTTACATGACAGACATATGGTCTGGGTGGCCTCTGGAAAACTAACAGATGTCTTGATGTCAGATATCAGAAGTCTAAAGTATTTAAAGACGAAGCATATGACCTGTCTGTACCTCTAGTATGCAAGACATGGACACCTTACTGTGGGACATTTCATCACCTCAATTATATTAAATAATAAAGTTAGGTATATTATGTGCATTTCAGTGGATAAGTGAAGAGTCTCTGTTTCCACAATACAATGGAACCCTTGGGAAGATACTGTACAATATGAGAACAGCAAAGATATCCCGAGTTGAAATTGCCCCAAAAGGATCACAATTGAAATTGTCTTTGATACTTGAGGTAAAGTTTGACAAGTTTCGGATTTGATCTGATTTGATCAGTTTAATAAGTTGAACATTATAAATAAAAAGAAGATTCCAGTAAATATGTATGGAAGATAATAAATGGATTGAAGAAGGCTGGCAACATTGATCATCATCACAAAACTAAATATAATATTATATGTAACTAGCTATGTGTTATTCCAGGTTATTTTCTACCTGTGTACCAAATTTTATAACAATCGGTCCAGTAGATAGCAACAAACATACTTACTTTCGCATTTATTTAGTTGGGATGTTTCAATATGTGATATTGTTATTTCATTTTCAAATTTTAGCATGTACGACAGTTATACTAACAACTTATCGCTTTTTGTGGTCGACAACTATATAATACTTATTTATATTTTTGTGAGATTTGCCCCAGCAATTCTATACAAATTAAAAACAAAAATCTGGTAAAATTTTGCAGGGAAAATACAAAATGTACTTTAAACCAAAGAGATATGAGCTGACTCATATCGTAACTGGTGATATTTATGGAGGCTACGACAGGCACAATTCCGAGGTGTTCGCGTATTATCTGGCCATGGTGATGAATTTCAAATGGATTGCTCCCTGTGTCATAAGAAAACTTCATGTCGCCAATGATGTGGTTCCTGTTGCAACAAAAGAATTGAGACTTACTATGATAAAAAATGGTAATGTCCCATCCTTTTTACTTCTTTGATTGGTGATTTTGTAACTATTATGCCCATGAAGAGTCTCTCTCTCTCTCTCATCTCCGGATTTCCCGGTTGCTTTCGGGCCTGTGACGTCGCGAAACCCACGGTCAGCATAAAAAACTTTGAAATGTTGAATATTCGACTGTGATTTTACAACTGGCTGCTTGCCTAACGTCAACCCGCTTGTGAGAATGAGAATGTTCTTTTTGCCTATCAGCTGACCAAGCTATGTACTTTAGACGCATCCTACGACATCCACGGGAGGATATGGAATCGTCCTATTCCAGGGCGGAACCACACGACACATACTTTTCAATAAAGTATAATGTACGCAATGGGTTTTGTTGCCATTACAAAATAGTGATAGAACTACTTGATTGCAGTTTTAAATTATGTCCATCTTTCCTCCAGGTACCTCAAGATGTATATATGGAAAATGTAGATATTGCCATTTCAGTAAAACAGTTTGCCCTGATAAAAATGGAGAAATTGAAGGAGCCACTATATTACTTTTAAATAAAAAATTCCAGACTCATGTATCACCGTGGCGACGCTCATATAACAGCAAGAAAATGAGCTGGGAAACAGAAAATAACTTTTGTGTGTAAGTGCCATCTTTATACTAAGATTTTATGAGTTTATGCTTGATTGTGACACAATGCTTAGAAAATAACGTAATTCTTTCGGCATTTCTTCTCAGCCGTGGTAGTTACAATGCTAGTAATTTGTAGCTTTTAGAGAAATTTCTATATATTATAAAATATGACGTAAATGACTGTAATGGTCTAATTTCTGAATAAATTATTGGAGTTTGAATTTAATAAGTACCTATATATAGATCGGGTCCAGTTCATTACATTTAGTGAAAATGCCGGTAGTAAAATCACAGACGAATCTTAAAAATTTTAGGGTTTGTTTTTTACGCTGACTCCGGGCTCCGAGGCGTCACAGCCTCGAATGTAACTGCTAACACGCAAAGTTGAGAGAGACTGTGTGATATGAGATGGCTGTTGCTACATTGACGTCGACAATCCAATCGATAGGTTACTGTAGTCAGAGTGCTACATATCGACTGATGAACATATCGATAATTCCCCCCCGCGGCAATAGGTCACCATATCGATGGTATGCGGCATCAACACATTTCAAAAATCCTCATACAAATTTTCATCCTATCCCCATCTAGTTGAATTAATGCATTTTAACTTTTTACGTGTCTTCTTATACAAATTTGCATCCTTTATTTTACTTTTTAAGGAGTGAATCCCCGGGATTAAGCATACCTTGTTTTATTATGCTAAATAACTTCTTTAACATTCCAGTGAAAATTCCATCTAAATCGGACTGGCCGTTTCGAAGACAAAACTAAAATAAGTATGTTTCCAACCACTATTGTGGGGAGAATTAAATAACGAAGGTCCACACACTCTGTGAGTTACAAATCCATACTAATATTAGAAATGCGAAAGTCTGTCTAGACAGACATTCATTACACAAGTTTAGCCGTGAAAGCAGAACAGATAGACATTCTGTTCTGCTTTCACGGCTAAACTAATGGACCTATTTTGATCAAACATATTTTTTTCAAAAATCAACCCCCAAGTAACATAATGGGATTAAATAATGTCTGTCTAAACTGCTGGGCTGATTTTGATGAAATTTGGTATGTATTCATTCAAACATAGGCTACTTTAAAAAGAAAAAAAACAACCCTTGAAAAGACCTCAATGGAGGGTGAAAGTTTGTATGAAAATAATTTTGAAACGACGACCACTTCTTTGGATATCACGTAAAAATATTGGTCCTAGAAATTGTACTGAAACATTAATCACAAAAATATGATTATGCTGTGTAAGAAGTAACTGTTCTACGCTGACGAAGTCGCGAATAAACTGTTCGTTTATAATATAATTCTATTTAAAACTTATCTATGATAATTAAAGTAGTGTAACATCCATAAGCTTTCAATTTGGACACCATCGATATGATGAGCTGTCGCTGCGGGGCGGGTGGCGTACCTTCATATGGTGCCCGTCGAGGGTGTTCTTTAATCTCGATGATGTAGCGACCATGGCCTAACGCCACAGCAACTACTGCACGTAATAAAAAAAGTCAGCTAGTTATAAACACCGAATTCTTATTGAAATCATCATAAAATTTTCATGTGAGGCTCCCTACAAAGGCTAATGAGATAATTTAATTTTTTCAGAAAAGTTATGAACACACTAAACTTGAAGCGAATACTAAATCTAGTAGACGTTTCATTATTTGATTTTCTTATTCAAAATGGAGATCGACATCACTATGAAGTTTACAAAGATAGAATAATGCTCTTTGATAATGGCAAAGGCTTAGGAAATCCGACGGTTGATGAATTAGATATATTAGCTCCACTTTATCAGTGCTGTGTGTAAGTACCCTTCTGAAATATTTTAATTTTTTGGAAGCTGCATTGACTGTAAGGATTTCCTGGTGATTTATCACCTCGGCATTAGTTCTCTGGTATCAACTTAGTGGCGGGAATTCATACTATGGGATGTAGATATCAGGGAATCGATACTGGGAAAATAACCATTTCTGATAAGTTCATACAAGTAACTAGTACTACATTTGATGCACTTCATATTAAAAAAGGGTCTGAGTTGGGATTAAACATGTAAAGAAATAATTGTATCACATGTACGAAGAATAACGAAAGAGGTTCTGCTTTATTGCCTTAGTGATGATACGCGGGGCTGAGGCAGACGGAGCTAGGAAACAGTTCCGCCATGGCTCCGCGCCTTCCGAAACGGAAAACTAATAAGTTTTACATGGATCGTCATTCCCGATTAGGTTTTTCAACCTTAAATATTATACAATCTGAACAAAGAATTGCCTAGTTTGATTTGATAAATTGAGAAAATTGCATTATTTTTGAGCATTGCATTATTAATAAATCGATATTTTAAATGTTTTATTTTAATATCACAGGATGACATATTCAACATGGCGACATCTCGAAATGCTTTCTGGAGGGATCTTAACGGAAACAATAAAGATACTCTCATCCTTTCAAGGTTTTAAATTGGCGACAGAAGATCATTACAAAGCAGTTGAAAGGAGGTTATTGAAGATTTATGCAACTGTACAGTATTGTATAGGAAAACATGGCAGCGCCAAAGTATTCAAAATAAGTTAAAGTAGAAAAATATTTAATAAGTAGATTTATTTCTATAAATTGTTGTTTTAATAATTTTAACTAATAGTAATCTATTACTTTTTCAGTCACCACTAAATAGATCTTGCCACCAAAATGAACTGTTAACTAATTTATAAAATTGCATAGCAGTACTTAAGCATATAGTTTTTAGATTTTTTGTTGTCAAAACGGTTATGTGTTCCAGGAGGAGCATACTATAGGTAGCTTTTATCTCGAAAATGAATTCCTAAGAGTATGAACACGCACATCCTAGTGTGTAAGTTTTTAAAATCTATATGTGACATAAAATGTAATATTGGCATTCTTGGATAGTACAAGGGTTGGGCAGCTAAAGTTTGCTCTGAATGAAATTGTGGTAAGTAGAGATAGGATTGTTGGATTTTGGAATAAGGACAATCAAATTTTTTTTTCTATGTATACATTTTTTTACTTAGGCATCTGTAGATATTATAAGAAAATATTTAGAAATTAATCATATAAATTATATAATTAAACCAAGAAAAGACAAGATGTGATCCTAATCCAATATATATACATATTATTTTATATTACATTTTCAAGATAAAATGTATAATCACAGAAGTAGCATTTGGCCTAATCAAAAACAATGTTGCAGGTTTCGTTTTTTATTCCATTGTTTATGTATTGTCGAAGATAAAGTTAATAAGAGTCAAAAAAAGAAAAATTACATTCAAATAAAATTTCATCAATTTTAATTCACAGCAATTTTGTATTGTTGGTCTAATGTCTGCACCAGTTGTTTTTTATGAAAAGGAATTTTATTCCAGCAGTTTTTTCATTTTTATTGACTCTTGTCCATTGTGTGGTATTCTTTTCAGTTTGTCAATATAGTCTTTTGGAAGCCCACACTCTTTGGCCCCTTTCAAAATGCAGTCCATATAGGTGAGGGAGGGTCTCCTGTCCTCAGGAATGTCTTCATCATCCCTGCGTGGCGGAGGATTTACTGACTGCTGATATGTTCGACATTCTATATGCATACCATCTTGGGTCACAACTGTGACAGTTTTAGGAAAGTACCAATTCGACTCCACTCCTTCTTGCCTGCAAAAAAAATAATCAGTATATAATCTACAGTATATAATATAGTTCTTTTCTACATATATGTTTTATAGTGAATAGTCCTTTCACTTCTCAATTGATTACCTATCTAAAGCAGGCATATGGACATTTTCAACTCTCCACACAGCACCCCATACATGGCATCCTTCCACGGGTACAATAGTTGCAGAGCAGCCCTGCCAGTTATCAGTATATCTAATGAAATCAAGTTGGTGATCCTGTAAATAAAATTATTTATACCACATTAAAGAACATAGCAATCTTTTACACTTATTGATAGAGTATATTTTTTTATTTCTTATTAGTACACTGAATTATCATTATGAAATCATATACATACAATAGGTTTCATTTTATACTTTTATCAATGAAAGAACATTTATTGTACCTACTTTGAACAGGCAAATGTTATTGTGGTTTGTGTGTTGTAAATTACCAGGGAACAATAATGAATACATTTAATGACCTATTCTTATTGACAATATAGATACTTGTGTACTGAGAATATGGATTTCAGGATTTTCCATTTTGTCTGTGATGTATGTGTACTTACCTCTAGTTTCCCGATTCCAAGGAACTCAGCAGATGGATTATTTATATGGATTCTTTTCTTTAATAAGTTACTCCCATATGCAAAATATAAGAATGTATCCTTTGCGGACGGAATCATTTTTATTGTAAGTCTGCGATATTAGATTTCTTACTTACACAAAACCTATTTATTTGTATATGAAATTTACAGGACTTTATTTCAGAACTAGATGTGGATTCGTATTTACCAGCGTAATGATTTAATTACATTGTACTTTTTAAAATAATAAATTTACCTAGAATTTTCATCCATGTTTTCAATACAAATACAAAATCACAAGACACAAATAAAATGAAATGAAAGAAAAGATGGAAATGAATGAAACCGAAACTATGCTGTCAGCTGCCATATGTGTGTCAACTTGTCAATGTCATGCGCGCAGTCACAACCATAAACCGAAGATTTAGAAAGCCCCCGCGCCTCACAACACGGAGGCTTACCACCATATGGATTTAGTAAGTACTTCGTCGGAGTACGTACTAATTCCATGTACCACCACCTTGTAAATCAGATTGCTGATATCGACTGAAAAAATGTGACACTGGCGCATGACTAAATTGACCATTGGCTACCATGGATTTAGTAAATACTTCGTCGGAGTACCTACTAATTCCATGTCGGCTACACACTATCGACGAACTCTGATAGATGCCGACATGCTTGCATGGACATTGCGCAGTTTGTATGTGAGCTCTCTTATATATTAGTATTTACCTTTTATTTATTGATCATTTATTTACAGCAATACAAAACCAGTCATGTATGCCGATTCTGCCAAATTTCGGCTAACTGTTTCGCGATAATAGCTGGTATTACATTTACTTACAAACTAACGAGATATATGCTGAAAAAGATCCTCAGCTTATGGTATGAAGGAATTTGAATTAATTATTTCATTAGAGAAAGACAAAACCATACAAGCAACGGAAGCTTGAAGTATGCGAGATTGCCGATGATGTGATGCCCAAGGGCCGAGTCTCCGAGTTAGTGTTAGGTGCGGTGGCGAGGTACCGGCTTTTCATAACACGTACAATTGAAGTGAACTTAACACTAATCAAATTCCGATCCGGACTTTAGACAAAGGGAACCACTACTACTAACTAGAATTGGGCTACAACTACAATTGGTAATTCTTTCGTTAATCTGATTACACTATGACTAATGTAATCTGATTAATTTAAATTTAGATCATCAGAAATTTTGCTCATCAGTCAACAGCTTTAAGTTCAGGTTTCGTTCTAAAAAGTCCAGATTTTTGCCCAAAAAATATGCTATTTAATCCGAAAAGTGACAATCGATCCGCTACCTAGTGCAATGTAAATAAGTCATTTTCTTCGTTGTTCAAGTATAGGCAGGCAATCCCTCGATTAAAGATTGTCAAGTATCTTTTGATAAAATTTAATATGTATAGTTAAAAATTCAATCATCTTCCTCATCTCCATACGGATATCCGTGATAATTCCGTATGACGTCATCTGCGTTATTGCCGTTGGAGGAAAATGTAATCCAATGTAGTCCGATGGAAGCCGAAAATCAATTGCACTCAGGTGGACCATCTGAAAATTAAAATAAGTTATTTCAGTTCTGGTACAAGTTTTGTCTCCCGTAATGTGATTTAAAGAACTACAATTTCATGATCATGCTCCATGCAGCAAAATCTTATTTTGCCTCCGGGAAATGAAAATATCGCGAGAACACTCTCGTTTTCCCGGTTTGCTGTTTGTCGCCTTGAAGTGGCGAGGGCGAAGTGCGGGTTTGCATTTCATTTTTCACCATCGAATCGATTCGAAGTGAGACGCAGCGAACCAATGACATTGCAGTGTGGTTGTCGTTGCGTCACAATGGCGCAACGTGATTGGTTCGCTGCCTCTCACTTCGAATTGTCTTGATGGTGAGAAGTGAAATGCAAACCCGCACTAAGCCCACGATGTCTTTGCACGTATTGCGTATATACGCGTATTTACGTATATGCGTTATTATTTTTTAAATTAAATAATGAAAAATAAACATTTATTTTTTAAACTAGGTATGAATGCTTACCATCAGATAGGTGTTGGAGGGTCGTCGCTCTCTCGGCAAAACTTCTGCTTCGTATGGCGGGATCATAGTGTCTACATTCATGGCATATGCTCGAACCATCATTTGATTTCCTTCCTTTGATGTCACAGTCGCATTTAGTGGATAATAGTACCCAGAGTTCACTCAACACAGTCCGTAAAATAATGTTAAAAAACAGAAACAGATTTTAATCAAATTTTCTCTTTTCGAGTGGCTTATTTCAACCAGAGATGTGTGTTATCCAATCACGCATATTTTACTGAAGGAATTTTCATAAAATTGAGTACCTACTCGTGTACTCATGGAAACTGAATGGAAAAGGACACAGTAGGTACTTTTTATGCCGGAATTCCTACGGGATTCAAGCCTGGGAAGATACCATAATACTAGGAAACTTCGCAAAAAGTATTCTTCGCGTTAGGTAATTACGATACAGTATTAGTCCACGATACTTACTCGTCCAGTTCGTCCATATGCTCGTTGTCAATGTTCCACAGAGCGCCCCACACTTCGCGGCCGTCATGCTGTAGGATCGTGGAAATGGCTCCGTTCCACACATCTACGTATTGGTTAAAGTCCAATCGGTAATCCTGTCAAAATTGTCAATGTAATGTTTAATAATACAGTAAGTGGTTGGTGGTTGGTCGGGTATATACCCGACCTCTCATCATTTTAGTTTAATTTACGAGTATAAGCCACAGTTAAACATACACGTTGTTTTTATTTTTTGTGATCATCTTTGGAAACTCTCTATTTTGATACCTCACTCGAATATACTTACTGCTTGTTCGTTACGGAACTAATAGATAAAATAAAATACTTTCTGAATTGAAATCTGTAGGCTTTGTGAGTCATCGCCTACATATTTCATCAGTCACAAACTTACCCTTAGTACCGTTGCACCAATGATTTTAGCGGAAGGAATGTAATAACGTAGGAATGTAACAAAGTAGGTAAACGTCCCATTCGCGGACAGAATTTGTGTCATAGAAGAAGAAGCCACACACACAGAAAGTATTACAAAGCAAATTATGGACTTAATTATCGCAGATGTACAGTTCTAATACGTACCTAACTGTTACTGAACATCAATCTACTATATAATACAAACTATTTCTACATTTTATTTATACTATCTATTTTCTATTTTTATAAATGATGTGCGTTGACTACAAAAGCGAATTAATTTTTATGTTCTCATTGTTATCTTTATAGCAAACTAGCTTTTATCAACATCGCCACTTGTGTTTTTGTTTCCTTGTGAATTTTGCTTACGAGTATGTTCTGAATAACAAGTTAAGGGGGTTAAACAGTAAACAAATACACATTGCAACCGAAATCGAAATGAAAAATTTGTGACAAATTCAGCCACGAACACGAACAAATTGACACACTTTATTTTTTTATTATTATTTACGTTAGATCATTATGATCTTTAGTAATACCTATATAATTCAGCGGTTATAGTTTTGACGTGAAATTTGCATAAAATTATGGCTTACTTGGCACACAAGGTACGTAATCTACCTAGGTATGTATAAAGCTGTAGAATCTGTTTGTTCATTTGAGGACTAGAACTATTGGTCTGATTTGAAAAATTCGTTCTTGGTAAGATAGTCATCATATTACATATATACATTTACAAGAAAAGTTTAAAGTTATCCGGAATTAAAAAATGACGTGGATGAAGCCGCGGGATATACCTAGTTTAATCAATGAGTTGGGGATAAAACAGGAAGTTTTGTGCACGCGTACGCAACGCAGCCAGCGTTACGCGTGCCACGATTAGGTTCATACAATAATTGCGACACACTTCATAAAATCGATTTTACATCTTTATAATGCCGGATTCACACTATCCGCGAACAGTTCGCCAAACTTTGGCGCATTCGGTATACATTGCTAGTTTTTCATTGCGGTAAAAAAATGCAATAATAGAAACATTTGTCCGAGTTCGGCGATAGTATGGAGCCGACACAATATTGACTCTGCGATGTTCTTTGTGGCGTGGCGACATGTGGCGTGGCGCAGGGGCCCGCCGATACTAACGCGATTACGCCCAATCAGCGTCGTCGCCGCCCTAATTGGGCGCCCCGCTTGGGGCGGGCGCTTTTTTAAACAGCTTGCGCAAACATGTCTCGCCCGACTACAGATGTCGTGCCACTTGATTATTGTCTAAATAAATTGCGAATGTTGTTGTTAATGTTATCGTTATATTATTTAGGTTATTTATATAGTATGCCTGCCTTGATTTGCCTTGGCATTTGTAGTCGTAAAGTGTATGTAGCCCGAAGAAAAATAGAAAATAATTTCATATATACATAAATGATGCTAGGGATTGCGATGTCCTCGGGTGAATGTACCTTAGGTATATTTTGAGCTGATGTCATATTAGGCAAGTGGCCTAAAGTACTCGTAATGATTTTATACGTTTAAAGAAATATTATATTTATTTACATAAAAGATAATATATTTAAATGGGGATGAACATGTTCAATCTCTACTGTACGCTAACTAGCAGGAGAAGCCCTATTATCTATTACACTAGTTGGTCGGATTTGGGCTACAATATAAAAAGTTTAACTAAAATGCGGGATAGTGAAGTGACACACAAGTTTTGGTTAGAGAAGCTTAATTTATTTCCCAGAGTCTGTTTGGGACTTTCATACTGCACAAAATGATCAGACGAATGGGAAATTCTCAATACAATCTTTTCATTGAACAAGTTTTTACGGTTATTCAAATAGAAGGGGAGGGGTATTGTACAGTATGAGCCTGTTGTTTACACTTCACCGTGACCTTAAATTCTAGAAAACAACAACCTGTGCGAAGTCCGTTTGGCGTGCGTGACGGCCTCAATTTCACTTTGATTTATCGCTTTAAATTCTAATTTATTTCAAAATGATAATTTATTGCAATATTTTTTTTATAATAATGGTATAAAATTTTATTAACTGTTTTTATTAACTTTCAATACTGTTGTTTCCATTTTAGTTTCTTTTTTAGGTTCGACAGGTGGTGCGTGATGTCGAGGATGGGATGCGAGTGCCAGAATCATTATTCTGTAATAATAATTGTATTTTCAAATTATATGCACTGCCATAACATACCTCTACATACATTTTGACAATGGTTCTCAGGATAATAAGCGTGAGTAAGTAACTCAGTGGTGGCGGCGGCCACTGAAATTGTTTTTTTTTTTACTTACCTACGTGTACCTTCACATTATTTATAGAGAACAGTAGGTATAAAAGATTTAAATTCAAATATTATTTAAATATTATTACTTTTAATATTATAATTTATAGTTATTTTTATTATTGTAAATATTCTTGTACATTATTAATTAAAAATAAACATCCTCTATTTGGGACAACTTGTAAATACTTAAGTTTCATTGAGTTTCCATGTCTATACGCCTAATAAAATATTCAAACTTAACTTTTGACCGTTACTTCGTTGGACAAGTATTTATGAGTATAACAAACTAATTGCAGCATCAACTACACGAAATAAACTCTCATCAGTATTCATGAGCGAGAGTTGTACAACGCAGCGGGTCGTCGCGTCGTCAGACGAGGGCCCGCCATCAATCAGCTCGCAAACACAGAAACAATCACACCGACCCGTGATGTAAACTAACTAGGATATAGAAATACATACATGTTAGGACTTAATATTTATTTGTGTCCAACTGTTTTTAACCTAAATTTTACGCAAAGCTGAAAAGTTGACGGTAGTGTTGGGACATACCTATACAGAAAATATTATTGTTCAGATTATATATTAATCAGTTCTTATTTAAGTAATACTTATTCATAATTACGTATATGAATATTTTCTGGCAGTCGTGCACTCGTTTAAGTCGCTGAGCCCTGATATCTTGAGTCGGTAAGTAAATATGTACAGAGAGTAGTTTAAAAGATAAACACAAGCATTAAAAAAATCTATTAAAGTTAGAATATAACTTTGAACTATGAAAACATATAAATTGTCTGTTCCGTATTCTCAACAAGTCTACTCACCGTGGCGGGCGCGGGGCCCTCCCGACCGGCCCTG